>NC_133328.1:389205264-389335522 GCF_042186555.1 Aquarana catesbeiana | reverse complement strand
CTGACAATGAACTGGATGCTTCCTGCCTAGCTCTCCTTGAAGACTTGTACACCGGAGATAGCGAAACAGACATCTATTCATCATACCCTAATCAACATCCTCCCATCTCTCCACCAGTTCAACACACCCCCTTCCGTCCCAAATCAATCTTCAACCCCACCCACGCAAAAGGTCCATATCTACAGAGCTTTTATCAAGTTGGTTTTTTAGATTTTGAGCTCTTCTGTATGTAATTTTAGGTTTTTCATCAAGACTATTTTTGAGATGGGGGTCTTCTCGTAGTATGCCCCAATGTTTGTTGAAGATGTGTTCCACCTTTCTGTGTTGTGTATGAAATTGGGTGATAAATCTGGGTGCTTGGGAGGATGAGGTTGATTGTTGGATCTTGTTGCCTCGCTGAGGAAATGGTTGTAGGCTCCCTTGACTAGGGAGGCAGGGTAGCCCTTTTTGGAGAACTTATTCTTGAATAGGTTGCTTTGTTCGATGTAATCTAACCGGGTGCAACTGTGTTTCAAATGGCAGAATTGGCTTTTTGGTATACTGGAAATCCATCTAGGATGGTGGCAGCTGTGAAAATGGCGGTAAGAGTTGCCTGCAGTGGGTTTCATGTAGTTCTTAGCACGAATGAGATTGTTCCAGTGGCTTAGGCCTAAGTCCAGAAAAGCTAGGGTGGATCGCAGACTTAAGTGAATGATAGGCCTAAATTATTGGCGTTGCAGTAAGCCACATCATCATCTGCTTGGGCCAGAGAGCCATCCCAGATGATGACAATGTCATCTATGTATCGTCCAAAGTATATAATATGTTCAGAGTGGGGGTTGTTACAAATTGAGCGTTGTTCCCAGAGACCCATTGACAGACTGGCATAGCTGGGGGCAAAGTTTGCCCCCATAGCTGTGCCTTGGGTTTGTAGGTAATATTGATTTTCAAAAGAAAAATAGTTGTGGGTTAGGCAGAATTTTGTACATTTCATGATAAATTCTGCCTGTCTGGAGTTGATTAAAGAGTCTTGAGAGAGAGAAAATACTCTATTGCTTCTAGTCCAATTTCGTGTGGAATTAATGTATATAATGAGCAAACATCGAGTGATAGCCATAAATAGGTGGATTCCCAACGGTAGTTGTGTAGGGTGTTGAGTAAGTGGGTGCCATCACGAATGTATGCTTGTAAGTTCTGAGCGAATGGTTGCAGGAAGTGATCGATGTACATGGATAAAGGGTTAGTGATACTGTCCATAGCAGCCACTATGGGACGTCCAGGGGGCTCCGTCAAACTTTTATGAATTTTGGGAAGATGGTAGAAGTAGGGTGTGTTATAGTTATCACGTTTGAGAAATGCAACTTCGGTTTTTGTGATGATCCCATCTGCGGTTGCTTTATTGACCAATGCATGGGCTTCAGGTATGAATTTGGATAGGGGATCACAAGGTAGTTTGGTATAGGTATTGCCATCAGATAGAAGTCTATGGGCTTCTTTGACAAATGCGTCTCTGTTTTGGATGACAATACCCCCTCTTTTGTCGGCTGTTTTTATGATAAAGTCTGTATTTTGGGTTAGGGCTTTGAGACATGCCCTTTCTGATACTGAGAGATTGTGGTTGTGTGTGAGGGTCAGAGTCTGATTGCACATGCGTTTAATTTTGGAAAAACCAACTTGATAAAAGCTCTGTAGATATGGACCTTTTGCGTGGGTGGGGTTGAAGAATGATTTGGGACGGAAGGGGGTGTGTTGAACTGGTGGAGAGGTGGGAGGATGTTGATTAGGGTATGATGAATAGATGTCTGCTTCGCCATCTCTGGTGTACAAGTTTTCAAGGAGAGCTAGGCAGGAAGCATCCAGTTCATTGTCAGGGGTGGGGTCATCATGGGGTTCCTCCGATGGATTCTCTCCGGTGGAGTTTTTTGAGGCTTTGATATTGAAAAACCTTTTGGATAGACATTATAATACAACAAAGAGAGGACAAACTTGTAACGCTGACAGAGAGGGTAAAAACATATATTCACACGCTCAGAGGCCAGATCCATCACCTCCCCATGACCTGGATCAACATCTTAAAGAAAAATACTAAAAAAGACAAGGATTTATTAATCAAAACTAAATTGAAAAAAATGAGGCGTGATGTTGATGACTATACGTCATCCAAAGTATTTAACTGGAAGCCTCAAAAAACACCAGCATACCTTCCCTACTCCCCCCCTATTTACCCCCCTGGTCGACAAGCTTTACCCACATACACACAACCACCCAGGCCCCATAACCATCATGGACCTAGCTCTATTCATCCACCATATAGAGCACCTAACTCAAATAACATCCCTTCTTCCCATATTAACATACAGAGGAACATGTTACCTCCACTTATACAGACAGAACCCCATCCTTTGACTGCCCAACCCAAGCTGAAAAGACACAGAATCCACAAACGTGCGAGTACCACCATCAGTGAAACGCCTCCCACTGAAACCAAGACTACCACAAATCCCTCAGTTACCTCTACCACCTTTCGCAGCCTTCCTCCTCCAGAAACTAGACATTGAGGTGTCTAGATCACCACCTTGCATCATAGATCTACTCCCTACAACCATGCAGGCTAGTTCATCCAGCCCACACACTACAGACTTCACATTCACTCCAGACCCTTCTTTTTTAGTCAAACCCCCAACCTGCACAAAAAAGAAAATTAGAAGAAGAGGCAGACGAGGGGGGAGAAGAAGACGAAAAGAAAAAGGGGAAACTAGCCAAATGATAAAAATCTACAACCTATCAACACTAACCCTCAGCCGGGATGATACCTCATTACTGAGCAAAGGCCTCAACTTCGCCCCCTCAGCTGGTCCAAATCCCTTCACCTTGTTCGTAGACCTTAATAAATTCATCCGTGACCTCACAATCAAAAGGTTTTTCAATATCAAAGCCTCAAAAAACCCCACCGGAGACAATACATCAGAAGAACCCCATGATGACCCCACCCCTGACAATAAACTGGATGCTTTCTGCCTAGCTCTCCTTGAAGACTTGTACACCGGAGATGGCGAAACAGACATCTATTCATCATACCTTAATCAATATCCTCCCACCTCTCCACCAGTTCAAAAAACCTCCTTCCGTCCAAATTCAACCCCACCCACGCCAAAGGTCCATAGCTACAGAGCTTTTATCAAGTTGGTTTTTCAAAAATTAAAAGCATGTACAACCAGACTCCGACCTTCACACACAACCACAATCTCTCAGTATCAGAAAGGGCATGTCTCAAAGCCCTAACCCAAAATACAGACTTCATCATAAAAACAGCCGACAAAGGAGTGGGTATTGTCATTCAAAACAGAGACGCATATGTCAAAGAAGCCCATAGACTTCTATCTGATGGCAATACCTATACCAAACTACCTTGTGATCCCCTATCCAAATTCATACCTGAAGCCCATGTATCGGTCAATAAAGCAACCGCAGATGGGATCATCACAAAAATCGAAGTTGCATTCCTCAAACGTGATAACTATAACACACCCTACTTCTACCATCTTCCCAAAATTCATAAAAGTTTGACGGAGCCCCCTGGACGTCCATCCTGGCTGCTATGGACAGTATCACTAACCCTTTCTCATGTACATCAATCACTTCCTGCAACCATTAGCTCAGAACTTACCAGCATACATTTGTGATGGCACCCACTTACTCAACACCCTACACAACTACCGTTGGGAATCCACGTCATTATGGCTATCACTCGATGTTTGCTCATTATATACATTAATTCCACACGAAATTGGATTCGAAGCAATAGAGTATTTTCTCTCTCAAGGCTCTAATCAACTCCAGACAGGCAGAATTTATCATGGAATGTACAAAATTCTGCCTAACCCACAACTATTTTTCTTTCGAAAATCATTATTACCTACAAACCCAAGGCTCAGGTATGGGGGCAAACTTTACCCCCAGCTATGCCAATCTGTCAATGGGTCTCTGGGAACAACGCTCAATTTGGAACAACAACCCCCACTCTGAACATATTATATACTTTGGACAATACATAGCTGACATTGTCATCATCCGGGATGGCTCTCTGGCACAAGCAGATGATGATGTGGCTTACTGCAACGCCAATAATTTAGGCTTATCATTCACTTCAGTCTGCGATCCACCCTAGCTTTTCTGGACTTAGACCTAAGCCACTGGGACAATCTCATTCATGCTAAGAACTACATGAAACCCACTGCAGGCAACTCTTACCGCCATTTTCACAGCTGCCACCATCCTAGATGGATTTCCAATATACCAAAAAGCCAATTCTGCCATTTGAAACACAATTGTACCCGGTTAGATTACATCGAACAAAGCAACCTATTCAAGAATAAGTTCTCCAAAAAGGGCTACCCTGCCTCCCTAGTCAAGGGAGCCTACAACCATTTCCTCAGCGAAGCAACAAGATCCAACAATCAACAATCAACCTCATCCTCCCAAGCACCCAGATTTATCACCCAATTTCATACACAACACAGAAAGATGGAACACATCTTCAACAAACATTGGGGCATACTACGAGAAGACCCCCATCTCAAAAATAGTCTTGATGAAAAACCTAAAATTACATACAGAAGAGCTCAAAATCTAAAAAGAAAAATAGCTCCTAGTAAATTAAAAACTCGCAAATCCATGTATCAATGCCACAAGTTACATTGTTTAACCTGCAAATTTGTTCAACGTAAACAAAAACACTTCTCTACAAAAGACAAACCATATCAACTTGGTCAATTTTTCAATTGTTCCACTGAATTTGTGGTATATTGCCTTTCTTGCCCATGCAACCTACTTTATGTAGGCCGCATCACCAGGAAATTACGTAAGAGATTTGGAGAACATAGACGTTCCATTGAAGATAACAAGAACTTGAAGATTCCAAGACACTTCACTGAGTTTCACCAAGGCTCCACCAATGGCCTACAGGTCTGGATTATAGAAGCCATCCCGGGCAGTCTCCCTCGAGCAGAACGCATCAAGCTTCTGTGTGAGGAGGAGACCTTCTGGATATACACCCTGGACTGCCTAAAGCCGGGAGGCCTAAACAAAGAAATCGAAACCCATTCCATCTTCTAGCAAGCACCTAACCATATACCCCAAACACAGCCTTACTACCCCCCATTTCCTGCTGTCAGTATCCGCCTTGTATACCTACTAATTTTCGCCCTTCCCTCTCCTCCCCCTCCCCCCCGGCCCTTCTTCCACCCCCTTTACCTCCTTTCCCCAACATTCCCCTGTCCCTCACCCTTCCTCCCATATTTTGTACTAGTAATTTGCCCCTTGTTTTTTGTGATATGAACATATAGCACGCACACACATTTTTCAAAAATGTCTTTCCCGGCATATGCTTACCCCTCCACTTACACATATTTATATTCCTTATACCATTTTGATGATCATTGTCTGATTACCAACCTTCCACGTTTACACGCACGCACAACACAATACCTTATATGTGCGTTAGTTCCATACCCTCGAATCAGTGACACGGTCTTACTCTTATGCTACTATTGACTCTACATCCTTTGTATCTTTCCTACAATTAAGCATTATGTAAATTAACCCCTCCCCTCTCCCCCCGGAATAATGAAAACATTTATAATATATAACTCAAATAATATCAAATGATACAACCTCTTCCAAACATTTTTTCTACAGGAACCTTTTCAACCAATGCGATACTTCCAACACTACCCAGTGAGTATGCTGTAGTCAAACCACCCCAGTTCATACCCATAAGCGATATTATAGTCTAATTATTATCATTTATATACAGTATGCCATGTGTTTTTATATATATATCTATATATATATATATAGATATATATAATCTATATAGATAGATAGATAGATAGATAGATAGATAGATAGATAGATAGATGTGTCTTTTAGTCCCATTCGTACTCCCATTATTTCCCATTTCTTTTTAATTGTATTTTCCTTTTATTTTACATTTCATCTTTTTTACTTTCATTACTATTTTCCATTTTATCTTTATTTTTTATTATTTTTATTCTTATTTTTATTTTCATTTTTATTTTTATTACATTTTTATTTTACTATCTTTACTTTCATTTCTCTGTTTATCTTATTTATCTATTTACAAGCCATAGAGTCTTGTTTTCTATATTTTTGTATGCTGGAGACATTGTGACTTCCACCGTTCCCTCTACACCCCTATATCTTCCCTTCCCTTCTCTCCCCCCTTCCCCCCACTCTTTTTTGCTTATTGCTTCAAACCTATTTTGCCTCCAACGATTGCACAAATTGATGTGTGTATGACTCACATCCTCAAACCAAAGCTGGTTGGCTGTTCTGGATACCGCCCCTTCCCTCCTTCCTTCCTATATAATTATTGCCAGTAATGGCCGGAATCCACGCTTGACGAAGGAGCACGCATGCTCCAAACGCGAGCACTAGTTACGCCCCCCCGTTCTCAAGCATCTGACGTCTTCTATCGACGTACCTGCTGACGTGCTCACTGCGGGGTAATCCAAACCTCGGAGCTACGAACGCCACCGGAAGCGAACGAGGTCTGACCCCCCCTACAGTAGCCCAGCTGGAAACCGGAGGATACTCGATGATGGAAAAGAGAACTACCCTATGCCTGTTTTAACTACTCAAATGTGAGTGTAAAATTTTTAAAAATTTATTAAAAGCCTTGTTTTAAACTGACCTACTACCCTTAGAGCGGCGCTGCTCTTTCTCTCTCTTTCTGGCCTTGTGTGATGAATCACATTTTCTTTCACACCATGTGAATGGTCAGTTGCGTGTGCTTACCCAGGGAAGAGATGGCACCAGGATGCAATATGTGAAGAAGGAAAGGTGAAAGACTGTGTAATGCTTTGGGCAATGTCCTGCTGGGAACCCTTGGGTCCTGCCATTAATGGGGATGGTACTTAACACATACCACCTATGTAAACATTGTTGCTGACCAAGTACAACCCTTCTAGAAAACGGTATTCCCTGATGGCAGTGGCCTCTTTCTTTTCAGTAGGATAATGCGCCTTGCCACACTGCAAAAATGGTTCAAGAATGGTTTGGGGAACACAAGTTTGAGGTGAGTTGGCCTCCAAATTCTCCAGATCTCAATCCAATCGAGCATCTATGGGACACACTGGAACAACATGCCCAATCCATGGAGACCCCACCTTGTACCTTACAAGACTTGAAGGATCTGCTACTGATGACTTGGTGCCAAATACTACTGCATTAATTCAGAGGTCTTGTGGAGTCCATACCTTGACCAGGCAGGACTGTTTCGGAGGCGAAAGGGTCTGTTTTGGTGCTAAAAAGGGGACCTACACAATATTAGGTGCGTGGTCATAAGGTTATGGTTGATCGGTGTATAGAAAAGCAGTGTCTTGTATGCCCTACTATACTTATACCTGCAGGCACATGTGTGCACAGCTCAGCACCCTTTTCCCGGAAATCATGGGGACAGTATTCACCATTTCATGAGTAACAAAAATGACAGCTAAAGTTCTGTTTCTGTAATTTCACTTATGATTTCCTATCCCCTCTTGCAACAAGGTTTTATTTTTATCTACTGGTAAAAAAATGGTACTGCAACACAACCATAAAACAAATATTTCTCTATAGAAAAAAAATAGGATTTTTTTCGTCATACTTACCTGTAAAATCCTTTTCTTTGAGTACATCATGGGACACAGAGTTAGGCTAATATTCATTACCTGTTGGGTTAGACGTCATCTCCAGGTGAATGGGCACTGGTAGACCAAAGGTCTTTAGACAGGAAGTGATCCCCCCCTCCCATACAGGAAGTACTTCAGTTTTGTAGAAAGTACTGAATCCTCAAAAAGAGGGGAGGGACCTCTGTGTCCCATGATGTACTCAAAGAAAAGGATTTTACAGGCAAGTATGACGAAAAAAAATCTTATTTTCTTTTTCATACATCATGGGACACAGAGTTAGGCTAATATTTATTACCTGCTGGGACATCCTAGAGCAATAGCCTTGAGGGGACAGAATCACCCTGCCAAACAATAGCTATCAGACCTTATACGGCAGCCCGCAGTACACTGTGGCCGAAAACCGAATCCTCTGTGTTTGAACATCCACTTGATAAAATTTTGTGAACATATGCACTGAAGACCAGGTAGCAGCCTTACAAATCTGAGCCACAATTACCTGATGGCGAAAAGCCCAGGAGTTTCCTACCCCAGGTAGAATGAGCTCTCACCCTAAAGGGAGGAGCTTTACGTTTCAGACCATAGACCCGAATGACCAATTGACGGACCCAATCGGCAATGGAAGCTTTGGAAGCTGCCTGCCCCTTCTTGGGTCCTTAAGGTAAAACAAAAGAGGAGTCTGATCCTCGGATCTCCGCAGATCTAGATAAATAAACCTTGACTGCCTGGACAATGTCCAAAGAATGCAGTCTCTTTTCTGCCGAACGAGGCTGAAAGAAAAAAGATCAGACCTAAATACTTTAGACTTTGAGCTGGTCTCAAGGTTGACTTTTCGGTATTTATGATCCAGCCTAAGCTTTCCAAATACTGCACTGTGCATATTATGCTCTGTTGTAGAGCCTGTAGTGAGTGATCTTTGAGCAGGTGGTCGTCCAGGTCCTTAAAAGACCCAGTACTGGTGCTAGGACCTTTGTGAATACCCAAGGTGCTGTGGCAAGCCCGAAGGGCAGAGCTACAAGCTGGAAATGATGTTCCTCTACTGAAAAACACAGGAACGTCTAATGAGGATGAAAGATAGGTAAGTGTAAATACGTGTCCTTGATATCGATGAAGGCTAAGAACTCTCCCATCGGGAGCGAGGCTACTACTGAACAGACAGACTCCATGCGAAAGGACAGGATTAATAGATGCTGGCTCAGGCATCTTAGATCCAAACTGGGCCTTGTGTCCCCGTTTTGAACCGTGAACAGGTTTGAATAAAACCCTGCGCCCCTTTCGGATACAGGAACCGGTATAATCACTCCCTGATGCACTAAATGACCTAGTGCCACAAACGATAAGTTCCTCTTTGGAGGATCCGAAGGAACGCTGGATCTTAGAAACTTCTGAGGGGGAACCCCCCGTAATTCCATCTTATAACCGCGGGATACTGTCGAGGTGACCCACTGGTCCTGAACCACTGTAATCCAAATGCCTGCAAAGTGCAGCAGCCTTCCCCCCACCCGATATGGTGGGGGCATCCCCTCAAAAGAAGGGCTTGGTGCCGGGTTTAGAAGGGTTTTGGACCCAGGGTTTCTTCTGGCCCTGCGGCCTGCCCCTGGCTATAGCGCCTTGTTGGCGGTGGAACGGCCTTGGCGCTGAGAAACCTCAGGAAGCGCTCCCTGAGATTTTAAACTTCCTGAAGGCGCAGAATTAGATGTGAAACGCGTAGAGGCTTCTGGGTGAACGCCAACGTCACTTCCTGCCCCAACCCGTACCAGATCGAGGCTTGGACCACACGCCGATCCCGGGAGACGGAACGGCGTTAGCTAGCCTCAAAAATCCACTGCTGGAAAGACTCAGTGCCATCCTAAAAGGCACTGGATTTGTGAGTGTACATTTTATATATTTACCTTATTGATTTAATAAATTTTAAAACATGTTGCTCAATGATGGATGTTTGCTTTTTATGAGAAACTAAGAGGTGTAAGGAGTAACCATTGGCAACCAATTCGGAAAACCCCAGATATACCTATAAGAGTGGAGTGGTTAATCCAGCATAAACCAAAGGTGCAGTTTTTCCCGGTTTCTGGTGAGCGTCCATTTTAGAAGGTGGTGGCGTCTCAAGAATTGGTGAAAAGATTCCTAATCATGGATGTGAATTTGTGCCTGTAAGATTCAGATAATCAGCTTGTGAAGAGGATTACTGGGACTATTAGGACTATTAACAGATGTTTTATTTCTTTTAAAACTTTTTTATTATAATATATTTTTTGAACTGGGATAAATTAGTTTTGATGAATGAATCTATTAACAATTGTTCATGAATCACAGATAAAAATTGTTCACTTTTTTTGTGGTAAGATATATATATCACTTCAGGATCAGCGTAGCTACATTTTTACTTCAATATTACCCACCCAACATTATTGGTAGGGGATTTATAAAACTGCAGCAGATCTGATATTTTAAATCTAAGATAAAGTCACGCACTATATATTTGTTTTTTTTGCACCGGTGACACATTTTTCCAATTTAAACGAGGGACGCCTGGTCCTTCTCTTCACAGGAAGTAGAGAGCTCTTCCCTCTGGAAATCTTTTGGATATATTTGTCCAAATCCTCACCAAACATTCCCCCTGAAAGGGGAACCCTGCCAATAACTTCTTACAAGGAAGCTTGGCTGACCAGTTCTTAAGCCACAAAAGTCTGCGCATGTGTACAGACAGGAGAGTCAAATGAGAAACCTGCTGTATTGAGTCCTTCAAGGCATCAACAGCAAAACACAGCGCTCAAGGTATATCTGCTCTGCTTTCAGCAGGATCATCCTCTTGGTTAGGCCCGTCAGGCCTTCTGACCCGATCCTTTAAGGACTGGTTTCAATTGCTGCAACAGCTAGCTGAATAGCTGAAATGGCAAAAGAAAAGGAAGCCTTTAATAGTGACTCCAGTTTCTTGTCAATAGGGTCCTTCAAGCTATGTTCGTTATCCACCGGACAAGTTAAGTTCTTATTTAAGAAAGAGACTGCCGCATCTACGGCTGGCATGCTCCACTTCTTAACAAACGTTTCCTTCATGGGATATAAAAGGGAAAACCTCTTAGGAGGAATGAAAATCCTGTCAGGATGTTCCCAATCAGCATACACTGCCTGTTCCAACAGAGGGTGCAAGGGGAAAGCTTGTGCGGCCTGAGGAGGCCTCAGGGACCCTAGAGGACCAGGGGGGCTCAGAAACCACTGCAGGAGGTAACTTAAAGGCAGAACGAACCATCACGGTAAGTCTGGGTCAAAAGCCTCTGTGATAGAGCCTGATACCAACTGGACATATTCTGGCCCAGATTGCTCAGAAGCAGACTCATCTGCCAGGTCCTCCACAGAATCCTTGGCATTTAGCTCTTCCCCATCCGCAAGTCATTCCTGCTCCAAGATAGGAGGCTCAGGGGAGGGGGATCTATCTGTCACGCTTCTTACCACCCTGGGAGATGGAAGCAATCATGCCAGCAATCCTGTCCTCTAACCCGGCTAGGGCTGGGGACAGATCATCCCTGGTGATAAAGGCTGAAGCAGCAGCGTTGACCATAGGCACCATACCAGACAAGCACAGTGCCTCAGATTGCCCGGTTTCGACTAGGTTCCTTAGAATCTACTGACAACATAGATATGCCCTTCCCTGTAGTGTTAGACCCGCTCCTCTTTTTTGAAGACATTTGCAAGCGGCACAAAGGGAGTTTCTAGGTTTAGAATTTTACCCCAGAAAGGAAACCCTTTAATAGGGCTCACCAAGCCCCTATGCAACAATCCTGCTAAGTACCTTAGCCTGCCAACCAACACCTGGAGGACTCACGTGACCCTGGGTAAGGAGGAACGAACTGCTAAAGTGAACTGGTTCAGAGCCTGCTCTGTATCCCACAGTTGTCCCTTGGAAGCACCGCATGTCAGAAACCTTAAGTTTAAATGGGCTGTCTGTGCGCCGGGATGCTCTGCGCATGCACGGGCGATGTGCGCAGCTGGGTACGAATTCTTGTGCACAATGGCGAACCCTCAGACTCATCCATAGAAAGCAGCCAAGACAACAAAACAAGGTACTCCTACACAAAGCACAGCAGCTAGCCCAAAACTCCCCCTGCGGTGACCGCCACACAGGTGTACAGCCTCTAGCTCAGTGGTTCTCAACTCTTTTCCTCAGGACCCAACAGGCCAGGTTTGCAAAATAACTGAAATACATCACAGGTGATATCATTTGCTGCTCAGTGATTGGAGTATTCTAGTCTGCATCTCCCCAAAGTAATACTTAAAATCTGGCCTGTTAGTGGGTCCTGAGGACAGGAGTTGAAAACCACTGCTCTAGTTAGACAGATTGTTATAATCCTTGGGGCACGCCACAATAAGTAAATAAGGGGGTTTCACTAACCCTTCCAGGAGCAGGGTAGCCTTAGAAAGTAAAAGCCCAATCTTCACCCATCACGGTGGGTTCCGTCACTTGGGGACCTTCAAGAACTGGGTACCCCTTCATGTTTTAGGGTCCACTCCCTTGGACCTGTACAGCACCCTGCAGGAATGCCTTAGCTCTGTGGTGTCCAGGATTTCATTACACAGGGTCCAGCGCCCGAAGGACGCGTTACAGGCAAAACCTTGCAGGATCCTTGCGTCTCCTTTGCGAGGTTCGGGTACCATTTATTTAAGCATATAAGCTTTACTTTAAATGGATCCGATCGGTCAATCCCTTGATTCATTTAAGAACTGTTTTGGGACTAAAAGTCCTGGAGCTCAGAGAGCTCAACAAACATGCCCATCTGCCTTGAAGACACTGGTAAAAAACTGAAGTACTTTCTGTATGGGAGGGTTTATATAGGGGTGGACTTCCTATCTAAGACTTTGTCTGCCAGCATCCATTCACCTAGGGATGGGGTATAACCCAGTAGGTAATGAATAATAGCCTAACTCCATGTCCCGTAACGTATAATAAAAAAATAAGATTTTTGTACTCCTGCAAAATAATTTTCTTGCAGTCCATAATGAGACACAGAAAGTCTTAATCTTCAGGTTGTACTGCTGCTTACAGGAGAACTAGACACTGGTAACTCAGCCCAGAATATAACCCCGCAACTACCAGCCAGCTTTAATTTTGTAGCAAAGCAATACCAAGAGCATGATCAAAAATCAAGGGTCAGACCTGTGTTCCTCAATGGACTCTAAAAAGTTGAGCAGTGGCAAAATGAAAGGGCCACTACTTGGTCAGCAAGGGAAATTACCTAACCTACAATTCATTAGGTTTCTTCCACTGGAGAAGATAAGTGCTCCTGCCACCAGTGGCAACCTTGATGATACTATAAGGAGCCAATCCAAGGAGATGATGTGCCTTGAAGGCCATATGGATCAAACGCTTACTGCACAAAGCTTCCACAGTCCAGCATTTTAGCCAAGCATGTGCACTGACAGGAGGCACATGCAAGACAGAAGACGGGAATCTTACAGCAAACTAAGTGTTTTTTTACCTCAATGCATTCTATGCATTGAGGTAAAAAAACGCCCCACTACCTGTCCCCCTGTCTCTAAACACTTACCTGCCTTCTCTCACTGGCCCAGCGCCATCCCATGAGCATGACCGCTCCTTCTCTTCCTGGTCTCACAGGAGACACTGACAGCAGCAGAAGCCACAGGATCCTACCGCTGTCAGTGAAATTCTATGGGGAGGAAACAGGGGGGCATGGCCGAGTTACACTGTGTGTGTCTTTGGAAGCACACACAGCATGGCTTGGGAAGCGAGCCCACATGGATGCCCCCTCAGCAAACAGGTTGCTGAGGGGCTCTCTTCGAAGAAGGAGCGGACAGCACCAGCAGGAGACTCCAGAAGAGGTAGGTATGGGACCACTCTGTGCAATACCATTGCACACTTTATTTCTGGCAGGATTAATAGGTATTGTTTGCACTTACAGAATATCAAACACTTTCAATACTATATCTAACAAACCAAAAGGGAAAAACAATGTTTAAGCACTGCTTGCGCATTAAGGGCTAATTCACACCAGCAGCCATGCTGATTACAAAGACGCTGGTGTGCGCTGGGAGGATACAGTGCTCAGCCTTCAATAATGGTGCATTGCACGGTTTACTTTTTTTGTGTTAGAACTTTATTGAAATGTTACAAGAGATATTTTATTGAGCTCCATTAACCACAGTGGTGTTCAGATGTGGTGGTTTCCGTCGCAACTCACTGCACCGTTTCAGCGCACACCAATGCAATGCAGTGGTCTGAACTATAGGACACCTGGAAAATTGTGTTTCTGTTGTGTGAATGGGACCTGAAATGTTATTAAGGAGAATGTCTAGAAAGCCCGTTCATTCACTCACCACAGTTTACTTACTTGCACTCTTGTATTTGGCTAATCAGGTTTGACACATGCAGGTGAGACGCTGTCAGCATGTCTTGAGCCTGAATTTCCATATTTTTATATGTAGACTGAATACATTCAGGATAGAAGAAAAAAATACATACCAGTTACCATTTATTACTTATTTCATAACATGTTGTGAATAGAAAAACTTAGGATACAATAATATACGACTTATAAGTATAATCTTAGATGTTTATTTAGAGGGGTAGGTAGAATCATATCTGTGGAAGATACGATTTATCCCTGTATCAACACTTGTTGGAGGGGACAGGACAGAGCAGGAGACAGCTGATCTGTTTCAGAAAGGATAGAGACACTATTTTGGCTTTTTGTTTGGCTTTCTATAGAGTGGTGCACTGAAGCACCCAGCATATGTGAGTACCCTGTCAGAGGGGTTATGGATTATTAATAAAATTATTTAATAAAACGGTATCACACTATCAAGTTACTTTATGTTTTGCACGAGTGTGGAAGCAGCAGAACTGAGCAGCTCAGGACTCCATCATTGACACTGAATCCAGGGGTGGTTCACAAGTGGGTTCTGACTCACGTAGGTGAGCGTACACACATAAGGGGGGAGCACTTGAGTGAACACGAGTTTTATCACCAGTACAAGCTAGGAATATTTTTGGAATGGACTTCAATATCTAATGATGTTACTATTTATATGAAATTTTGACACTTATTGTGTGTGCACTTAGCACTTTTGATCACTGGATCACTTTAAATATATATTTTTTGCATGTATTTGGATCACTATATTTGATACATGTTTTTTGATTTTATTTTGTATGAATTTTTTGGAGTTTGCCGAAAACATGTTATATATTTATTGTACCACAGAGGCACTTTATACATTTCAACACATACAGTGGGGACGGAAAGTATTCAGACTTTCACTTTGTTATATTGCAGCCATTTGCTAAAATCATTTAAGTTAATTCTTTTTTCCTCAATGTACACACAGCACCCCATATTGACAGAAAAACACAGAATTGTTGACATTTTTGCAGATTTATTAAAAAATAAAATCTGAAATATCACATGGTCCTAAGTATTCAGACCCTTTGCTGTGACACTCATATTTAACTCAGGTGCTGTCCATTTCTTCTGATCATCCTTGAGATGGTTCTACACCTTCATCTGAGTCCAGCTGTGTTTGATTATACTGATTGGACTTGATTAGGAAAGCCACACACCTGTCTATATAAGACCTTACAATTCACAGTGCATGTCACAGCAAAATGAGAATCATGAGGTCAAAAGGAACTGCCTGAAGAGCTCAGAGACAGAATTGTGGCAAGGCACAGATCTGGCCAAGGTTACAAAAAAAAATTCTGCTGCACTTAAGGTTCCTAAGAGCACAGTGGTCTCCATAATCCTTAAACGGAAGACGTTTAGGATAACCAAAACCCTCCCTAGAGCTGGCCGTTCGGCCAAACTAAGCTATCAGGGGAGAAGAGCCTTGGTGAGAGAGGTAAAGAAGAACCCAAAGATCACTGTGGCTGAGCTCCAGAGATGCAGTCAGGAGATGGGAGAAAGTTGTAGAAAGTCAATCATCACTGCAGCCCTCCACCAGTCAGGGCTTTATGGTAGAGTTGCCCGACGGAAGCCTCTCCTCAGTGCAAGACACATGAAATCCCGTATGGAGTTTGCTAAAAAAAACACCTGAAGGACTCTAAGATGGTGAGAAATAAGATTCTCTGGTCTTATGAGACCAAGATAAAACTTTTGGCCTTAATTGTAAGCGGTATGTAGAAAACCAGGCACTGCTCATCACCTGTCCAATACACTCCCAACAGTGAAGCATGGTGGTGGCAGCATCATGCTGTGGGGGTGTTTTTCAGCTGCAGGGACAGGACGACTGGTTGCAATTGAGGGAAAGATGAATGCGGCCAAGTACAGGGATATCCTGGATGAAAACCTTCTCCAGAGTGCTCAGGACCTCAGACTGGGATGAAGGTTTACCTTCCAAGAAGACAATGACCCTAAGCACACAGCTAAAATAACGAAGGAGTGGCTTCACAACAACTCCGTGACTGTTCTTGAAAGGCCCAGCCAGAGCCCCGACTTAAACCCAATTGAGCATCTCTGGAGAGACCTAAAAATGGCTGTCCACCAACGTTTACCATCCAACCTGACAGAACTGGAGAGGATCTGCAAGGAGGAATGGCAGAGGATCCCCAAATCCAGGTGTGAAAAACTTGTTGCATCTTTCCCAAAAAGACTCATGGCTGTATTAGATCAAAAGGGTGCTTCTACTAAATACTGAGCAAAGGGTCTGAATACTTAGGACCATGTGATATTTTTTTTATCTTTTTTAATAAATCTGTAAAAACGTGAACAATTCTGTGTTTTTCTGTCAATATGGGGTGCCGTGAGTACATTAATGAGGAAAAAAATGAACTAAAAATGATTTTAGCAAATGGCTGCAATATAACAAAGAGTGAAAAATTTAAGGGTGTCTGAATACTTTCCGTCCCCACTGTATGTGGATTATAAGGTTTGTGATGCTGTGATCACACACTCTATGGTTAAAAAAAATGTTGTTTGCACGTCAACACATTTTTTATTTAGTGTCATTGCATCAAGGCACTTATGCCAACATCCAGATAGTGCAGCATTTCCTCTATAAATATTGAATTTGCATGGTCGTATGAGACATGATCAGTGCTAACAGCTGTCTTGATAGAAGGTGTTACATATTTACAGATTTTGGGTAGCTCGCAAGATTTCTTAGTTTTAGAATAGTATAAAATATGCTGACTTTGTAATTTTATTTTGATAATTAGAAGCCTGTGAGTTGGTTTCTTAGTGGAGGGCCTTGGAATCATTCTCACCTTAATGTGATTCTCTGCTTTACTGTACAACTCTGGATTGCACAATGTCCTTTTTTTCACTGGATTTCTTTCCTTTGTTGTTGATCTTGATTGTTATTCTTTTCCCCTGTTTTTTTTTATGATACATGGTATTTTGCTTGCATGTAAACCATGTATATTCTCAAATACTATAATTTTATTCTTAAATTGCACTACTGCTTTTGATCATTTAATGACAGCTGAAGGATGAAATCCTATCACATACTGTATATGCATTGATCTTTTATCTGACTGTTTAACCAGTTGCCGACCGCAGGCATAAGGGCTTACCTGTACGTCTCTGCCTCCCAGCTGGCGGGGGGCCGATCGGGCCCCCCTCCGATGCCTGCGGAATCGTTACAGGAGCGATCCGTGCTGAGGGGGAGGCCACCGATTCCTGGCCACCCCCTTACAATCGCTCCTGACGAATGGAATGCTTCCTCTGCTTCTGTAATGTAAACAGAAGCAGAGGAAGTGATGTCATCTCTCCTCGTGCCGGTCTTTTCATTCCAGCGCAGAGGAGAGAAGACATCAAGTAAGTCTGCACCAACACTACACTAACAGTAGAACACGTAGCACACAAATCACCCCCAATCACCTCCCTGTACCCCCTGTCACAGTGACACCAATAGCAGTTTTTATTTTTTTTACTGATTACTGCATTGGTGTAATTTGTGACTGTTATAAGTGTTAGGGCAGTTAGTGGTAGGCCCCTTTAGGTCTAGGGTACCCCCCTAACAAAGGTTTAACCCCTTGATCACCCCGTCGCCGTGTCACTAAGCAATCTTTTTTCTGACCGCCGTATTATTGTCACAGGTGACGCTAGTTAGCCAGGTAAGTAGGTTCACCGTCAGCTTTTTATAGCGTCAGGTACCCCCATATACTACATAATAAAGGTTTTAACCCCCTGATTACCCCCTAGTTAACCCTTTCACCAGTGATCACCGTATAAGTGTTACGGATGATGCTGGTTAGTTTGTTTTTAATCGCCCGGTGGGTGATATAAGTTAGGTTTTAGTGTCAGATAGGGTCTGCGTCACCCCAGGCAGCGTCAGGTAAATGCCAGTACTGCTAACACCCATGCACGCAGCATACACCTCCCTTACTGGTATAGTATCTGAACGGATCGATATCTGATCAGTTCTATACTAGCGTCCCCAGCAATTTAGGGTTCCCAAAAACGCAGTATTAGCGGGATCAGCCCAGATACCTGCTAGCACCTGCGTTTTGCCCCTCCGCCCAGCCCACGCAAGTGCAGTATCGATCAATCACTGTCACTTACAAAACACTAAACACACATAACTGCAGCGTTCGCAGAGTAAGGCCTGATCCCTGCAGTTGTTAACGTATGTTACATTTGCTGACAGTCTAGGAGCTTTTTTTTACCTGCGAGTCTCACTACTGTACAAGTAAATTTAGAGCCCAAAATGGCAAATCGAAGGTACGGTAGTGAAGAGGCCTACACGTTTCTGAGCATTACAGATAGTGAATGGGAAGTCACTTATCTGTCAGATTCAGGCTCAGAATATGATCCTGTAGACAGCAGCAAATCCTTAACAGATAGCTCTGACGACGTAGTTGTGGTCAATGCCAAGGTCAGGCATACCAGACCCCAATCTTCTTCTGCTGTTGAGGTGCAAGAACCACAGGGCTCTCGTATGGAGCAGAGCAGTACTAGCGCCGCTATTCCTTCTGGTGACCTGGCAAGCACCAGCGGCCTAGTACACCCTGGTCGTACATCCAGCACTGCAGTAACACTTGGTGACGTGAAGAGGCCCATAAGTGCAGTTCAAGCTGGTGAGGTGGTAAGCACAAGTAGTGTCCCACTGCCACCAGAAAGAAGACAAAGACAGGCCCTTCGTGCCCATAGTGTCCTTCCTGCAGAATTCGCCAATCCTAATTGGGAACCCACCACTTCTGCAGCACCCGTACTTCCCTCATTCACTGGCCAGCACGGAATTCAGGTGGAAACAGTTGATTTTATGTCACTTGATTTTTATTCACTGTTTTTCACCGAAGATCTCTATAGATCTATTGTGGACCAAAGTAATTTGTATGCTGGTCAATTCATCGCCGCTAATCCCCAGTCCTCCCTTGCCAGAGATTGGAAACCAATTACGGTTTCCGAATTTAAGACCTTTCTGGGCCTATCCCTTGACATGGGCATAGTTAAAATGAGTACGTTGCGGCCATATTGGTCAACTGACCCAATTTACCATATGCCTGTGTTCTCTGTTTCCGTGGCAAGGGCACGATACGAGCAGATGTTGCGGTTCATGCACTTCAACACGAGGACTCTGTCGTCCTCGTGGAGACCCTGGATACGATCGGCTCTAAAAAATTCGGCCCCTCATAAACCACTTCAACCAACGTTTTGCAGACTTGTTTACTCCCCATCAAGTTGTCTGCGCTGAGGAGTCCCTGATTAAGTTTTCTGGCTGCTTGTCATTCAAACAGTATCTTCCCAGCAAGCGTGCCAGATACGGTGTCAAGATGTGTAAGCTCTGTGACAGGGCCACAGGCTATACATGTAGTTTTTTGGTTTATGAGGGAAGAGATAGTCACGTAGAGCCGACAAACTGCCCTGACTACATAGGAAGTGCTGGCAAGATTGTGTGGAACTTGGTGTCACCCTTATTCGGAAAGGGGTACCACTTGTACGTGGACAATTATTACATAAGTGTGCCACTTTTTAGTCACTTGTTTGATCATCAGATTGGAGCATGTGGCACCGTGCGATCTAATCGTCGGGGCTTTCCGGCTTGTAGATTCCCGTCTTAGCCTGGGGGAGAGAGCCTGCTTGAAGTGTAATAACTTGCTCGCTATGAAGTGGAGGG
Organism: Aquarana catesbeiana; assembly: GCF_042186555.1. NCBI lineage: Eukaryota > Metazoa > Chordata > Amphibia > Anura > Ranidae > Aquarana > Aquarana catesbeiana. Next base: position 389,315,786 of record NC_133328.1, on the reverse strand, counting down.
ATAATAAGAATGTTTTCGTTCTTACCTCCCTTCATGCAGACACGACGGTCCAAATTACTACGGCGACTGGTGTTGTGGAGAAACCCCTCTGTGTCCACGAATATAACCAAAATACGGGAGGGGTGGACCTCAACTACCAGTTGTTGGTGCCGTACCTAGTTGCCCGTAAGGCCAGACGCTGGTATAAAAAAAGTGTCCATTTATTTATTTCAATTGGCTTTGCTGAACGCTCATGTGCTATACAGAGCTTCAGGACGGACTGGATCCTTCCATAAATTCCAGGAAGAGATAGTCAGAGCCCTTCTGTTTCCAGACGGTGCTCCACCTCACCTTTCCAATCCAAATGCAGTAAGCTGGCTGCATGAGAGGCATTTTCCTTGTGTCCTCCCGAGTACCAACCCCCAAAGAAAATGTTGTGTCTGTAGAAAGCGCAGATATTGGCGTGACACCCGCTATTATTGTCCCTCCTGTCCTGACAATCCTGGTCTTTGCATTGGTGAATGTATTGAACACTACCATACACTAGTGAAGTTTTAGCGTAGGGTACAGCATTACACAGACTAGGCACACTTTCACAGGGTCTCCCAAGATGCCATCGCATTTTGAGAGACCCGAACCTGGAACCGAACCATTACAGTTACAAATAAAAGTGTAAAAAAATATATATATATATATAAAATTAAAAAAAACAAAAATGTTGTCATTTTATTGTTCTCTCTCGCTCTATTCTCTCGCTAATATTCTGCTCTTTTTTACTGTATTCTATTCTGCAATGTTTTATTGTTATTATGTTTTATCATGTTTGCTTTTCAGGTATGTAAATTTTTTTATACTTTACTGTTTACTGTGTTTTCTTGTTAACCATTTTTTTGTTTTTAGGTACGCCATTCAGCTGCAGCACGGATTTATTTATCTTGACAGCAACAGCGTTTGCTCCCACGATACATAAAGCCGTGACTCCAGCGCTGTCAGAGGTGATTTCACCACCACAGTTAAAAAAAAGAGCATATATGCCGAAGCATGGCGGCAGCAGGGGTGGAGAAGCGATTTGCTCCTAACTTTTGGGGCGGATGCCCCCATGCTTCAGCATATATATATTTTAGGCACAGGTTGTGTTAAAAAAGGTTTTACTTTTTACTATGATTTTTTTGTATTTGCTTTGCAGGTATGGTATGTCTTACTGTTATGCTGTAATGTTACTTTGTTTTATTGCTAACCATCATTTGCTTAGCAGGTACACCATTTGGCTGCAGCGCGGATTTATTATTCTTGACAGCAACAGCGTTTGCTCCCATGATACATAAAACCGCGACTCCAGCGCTGTAGGAGGTGATTTCACCACCACAGTTAAAAACAAAATGGTGCACGTATGCCCATCATTAGCAGTGGGTGGATGAAGGGAGGTATTCTAATGGTGGGCATACCCACCGATCAATCTCTTCTTTTTCGTTCAGCCCACAGGCTGCATTAAAAAAAAGATTACAATATATGTCCAACAAGGAACAGCAACGTACTGGTATGTTGCTGGACTTTGAGTGGTTATACCAGAATAATGCCTGCGAATTTAGGTATCATCTTGGTATCATTCTTTTCAGCCAGGGGTCGGCTTTTATGTAAAAGCAATCCTAGCGGCTAATTAGCCTCTAGACCAAGGGTCTATGGCCCTCCAGTTGTTTAGGAACTGCAATTCCCATCATGACTAGACATGTCTGTGAATGTCAGCGTTTTACAATGCCTCATGGGATGTGTAGTTCTGCAACAGCTGGAGGGCCGTAGTTTGAGGATCCCTGCTCTAGACTGCTTTTACAAGCAGTGGGAGGGAATGTCTCCCCCCCCACCGTCTTCCATGGTTTTCTCTGGCTCTCCTGTCCCAACAGGGAACCTGAGAATGCAGCCGGTGGTTCCGCCAGCTGACCATAGAGCTGATCAGGGACCAGAATGGCTCCAATCAACTCTCTGGCCTAAGAAACCAGAAGCTACAAGCATTTCATGACTTAGATTTCGCCGGATATAAACAGCGCCATTGGGAAATTGGGAAAGCATTTTATCACAATGATCTTGGTGTGGTCAGATGCTTTGAGGGCAGAGGAGAGATCTAGGGTCTAATAGACCCCAATTTTTTCAAAAAGGAGTACCTGTCACTACCTATTGCTATCATAGGGGATATTTACATATTTACAACAATAAAAATGATTAAAAAATATATAAATGAAAGGAATAGTTTAAAAATAAAATAAAAAAGCAAAATAAATTATAAGCACCCCTGTCCCCCCCTGCTCTCGCGCAAAGGTGAACGCAAGTGTCGGTCTGGCGTCATATGTAAACAGCAATTGCACCATGCATGTGAGGTATCGCCGCAAAGGTCAGGTCGAGGGCAGTCATTTTAGCAGTAGACCTCCTCCGTAAACCTAAAGTGGTAACCTGTAAAGGTGTTTAAAGGCTTTTAAAAATGTATGTAGTTTGTCGCTGCTGCACGTTTGTGCGCAATTTTAAAGCATGTCGTGTTTGGTATCCATGTACTCGGCCTAAGATCATCTTTGTAATTTCATCAAACATTTGGGCAATATAGTGTGTTTTAGTGCATTAAAATTAATAAAAGTGTGTTTTTTTTCCAAAAAAAATTTATTTGAAAAATCGCCGCGCAAATACTGTGTGAAAAAAAAAAACACACCCACCATTTTAATCTGTAGGTCCTTTGCTTTAAAAATATATATAACGTTTGGGGGTTCAAAGTAATTTTCTTGCAAAAAAAAAAATATTTTTTCATGTAAACAAAAAGTGTCAGAAAGGGCTTGGTCTTCAAGTGGTTAGTGATGTGTGACATAAGCTTGTAAATGTTGTGCATAAAATTCCAGGACAGTTCAACCCCCCCCTCCCATGACCCCATTTTAGAAAGTAGACACCCCAAGCTATTTGCTGAGAGGCATGTCGAGTCCATGGAATATTGCATATTTTGACACAAGTTTCGGGAAAAAGACAATTTTTATTTTTTTTGCGCAAAGTTGTCACTAAATGATATACTGCTCAAACATGCCATGGGCATATGTGAAATTACACCCCAAAATACATTCTGAGTATGGGGATACCACATGTGAGACTTTTTGGGAGTCTAGCCGCGTACGGGACCCCGAATTTCAAGCACCGCCTTCAGGCTTTCTAGGTGTAAATTTTTTATTTCACTCACTGCCTATCACAGTTTCGGAGGCCATGGAATGCCCAGATGGCATAAACCCCCCCAAATGACCCCATTTTGGAAACCAGATGCCCAAAGCTATTTGCTGAGAGGTATGGTGAGTATTTAGCAGATCTCGCTTTTTGTCACAAAGTTTTGAAAATTGAAAAAAAAAAAAAAATACATTTTTCTTTTCTTTTCTTTCTTCATTTTCAAAAACAAATGAGAGCTGCAAAATACCATGCCTCTCAGCAAATAGCTTGGGATGTCTACTTTTCAAAATGGGGTCATTTGGGGGGGGGGTTGTGCTATCTTGGCATTTTATGGCCTTCAAAACTGATAGGTAGTGAGGAGTGAAATCAAAAATTTACGCCCTTAGAAATCCTGAAGGTGGTGCTTGGTTTTCGGGGCCCCGTACGCGACTAGGCTCCCAAAAAGTCCCACACATGTGGTATCCCCGTACTCAGGAGAAGCAGTATTTTGGGGTGTAATTCCACATATGCCCATGGCCTGTTTGAGCAATACAGTGGGGACAGAAAGTATTCAGACCCCCTTAAATTTTCCACTCTTTGTTATATTGCAGCCATTTGCTAAAATCATTTAAGTTCATTTTTTTTCCTCATTAATGTACACACAGCACCCCATATTGACTGAAAAAACACAGAATTGTTGACATTTTTGCAGATTTATTAAAAAAGAAAAACTAAAATATCACATGGTCCTAAGTATTCAGACCCTTTGCTCAGTATTTAGTAGAAGCACCCTTTTGATCTAATACAGCCATGAGTCTTTTTTGGGAAAGATGCAACAAGTTTTTCACACCTGGATTTGGGGATCCTCTGTCATTCCTCCTTGCAGATCCTCTCCAATTCTGTCAGGTTGAATGGTAAACGTTGGTGGACAGCCATTTTTAGGTCTCTCCAGAGATGCTCAATTGGGTTTAAGTCAGGGCTCTGGCTAGGCCATTCAAGAACAGTCATGGAGTTGTTGTGAAGCCACTCATTCATTATTTTAGCTGTGTGCTTAGGGTCATTGTCGTGTTGGAAGGTAAACCTTCATCCCAATCTGAGGTCCTGAGCACTCTGGAGGTGGTTTTCGACCAGGATATCCTTGTACTTAGCCGCATTCATCTTTCCCTCAATTGCAGCCAGTCGTCCTGTCCCTGCAGCTGAAAAACTCCCCCACAGCATGATGCTGCCACCACCACACTTCACTGTTGGGACTGTATTGGACAGGTGTTGAGCAGTGCCTGGTTTTCTCCACGCATATTGCTTAGAATTAAGGCCAAAAAGTTCTATCTTGGTCTCATCAGACCAGAGAATCTTATTTCTTACCATCTTGGAGTCCTTCAGGTGTTTTTTTAGCAAACGCCATGAGGATTATGGAGGCCACTGTGCTCTTAGGAACCTTAAGTACAGCAGAAATTTTCTGTAACCTTGGCCAGATCTGTGCCTTACCATAATTCTGTCTCTGAGCTCTTCAGGCAGTTCCTTTGACTTCACGATTCTCATTTGCTCTGACATGCACTGTGAGCTGTAAGGTCTTATATAGACAGGTGTGTGGCTTTCCTAATCAAGTCCAATCAGTATAATCAAACACGGCTGGACTCAAATGAAGGTGTAGAACCATCTCAAGGATGATCAGAAGAAATGGACAGCACCTGAGTTATATATATGAGTGTCACAGCAAAGGGTCTGAATACTTAGGACCATGTGATATTTCAGTTTTTCTTTTTTAATAAATCTGCAAAAATGTCAACAATTCTGTGTTTTTCTGTCAATATGGGGTGCTGTGTGTACAACAATGAGGAAAAAAATGAACTTAAATAATTTTAGCAAATGGCTGCAATATAACAAAGAGTGAAAAATTTGGTGATCTGAATACTTTCCATCCCCACTGTATAGTAACAACTTTGTGCAAAAAAAAAAAAGTTTGTCATTTTTCTGCAACTTGTGACAAAATATAAAATATTCAATGGACTCAACATGCCTCTCAGCAAATAGCTTGGGGTGTCTACTTTCCAAAATGGGGTCATTTGGGGAGGGGGGGGGTTTGTGCCATCTTGGCATTTTATGGCCTTCAAAACTGTGATAGGTAGTTAAGAGTGAAATAAAAAATGTATGCCCTTAGAAATCCTGAAGGCGGTGCTCGGTTTTCTGGGCCCCGTATGCCTCTAGGCTCCCAAAAAGTCCCACACATGTGGTATCCCCATACTCAGGAGAAGCAGCAAAATGTATTTTGGGGTGCAATTCCACATAACCATGGCATGTGTGAGCAATATATCATTTAGTAACAACTTTTTGTAAAATTATTATTTTTTTTTGTCATTATTCAATCACTTGGGACAAAAAAATAAAATATTCAATGGGCTCAACATGCCTCTTAGCAACTTCCTTAGGGTATCTACTTTCCAAAATGGGGTAATTTGGGGGGGGGGGGTTCGTACTGCCCTGCCATTTTAGCACCTCAAGAAATGAGATAGGCAGTCAAACTAAAAGCTGTGTAAATTCCAGAAAATGTACCCTAGTTTGTAGATGCTATAACTTTTGCACAAACCAATAAATATACGCTTATTGACATTTTTTTTACCAAAGACATGTGGCTGAGTACATTTTGGCCTAAATGTATGACTAAAATTGAGTTTATTGGATTTTTCTTATAACAAAAAGAAGAAAATATAATTTTTTAAAAAAATTTTCGGTCTTTTTCCATTTATATCGCAAAAAATAGAAGTCACGGAGGCACTCAAATACCATCAAAAGAAAGCTCTATTTGTGGGACAAAAAGGACGCAAATTTCGTTTGGGTACAACATTGCATGACTGCGCAGTTACCAGTTAAAGCAGCGCAGTGCCAAATTGTAAAAAGTCCTCTGGTCTTTGGCCAGCCAAATGGTACAGGGCTGAAGTGGTTAATAGTTGAAAAGTAATATGAAACATCATGAACAAAAACACTGTTCGAATTGATAGTTAGCATTAGACTATTGCTGTTAAAATTTTTAGAACTCATTGTAACATCCATTTCTTGGAGTACATTAAAGAGTTTGTAAGCAAGTGCAGTTAGTCTGCAACTAGGCGGCTCTGTCCCAAAATGGTGTAGGGGTACAGGGACTAGTGTAATCAAGTTTTAGGTCCCTTTTAGCTGGAGTCCGCCTCTAGTGATGTAATGGGTGGGGTTAGTGCCAAAATATATGCCAGGTTGGGAGGAGTCTAGTGCTGGTGGGGCATGGTAGCCAATTACCCCACATCTATACAGATGTAGTCAGCACAGCCAAGGCCCTGCTCAAGGCAGTAGTCCCAGAAGTGTACAGAGTTCAGTAGGAGCTGTGGCAGCAGTCCTGTCTCTTGGACTAGAGGAAAGTTGTGATCTGGATGCATAGAGTTTAACAGTCAAGTCAGAGACCTCTGAGTGAGTACTAACATCTTTTGTACCTGGCTTGGTATGGAGTAGGGCTTGGAATGAGAGACTGGATTACTATAGAAGGCACCTTGTTAATCTCGGCTGACAGAGTAGGATGCTTCACCCTGTGAATGTCGGATTGATTAGAGCCGAATGCTAAAGATATGTTATAGAGGGAGATGGGTCCCAACACTATGGTGCTTTCAAGGAGAGAGAGATATTATACAACAGAAAAAATGGCTTAAAAGTGATGAGTATGGTGCTGTTTCCACCTGACAGCAACATGAGCCAATAGCTCTTGCTGCTGCACGAACATCCTCTAAGAGAAAGAAAGACAGGGAGGAAAAACTGCAGCTGGGCAAAGTGCTGGATCAATACAGGACTCTGGTAAGTGTTTTGGAAAAGGGGGGGCAGCAAGTGGCAGGGAATGCATTAAGGTAAAAAATGTTTTCGCTTTAGAAACACTTTAAAGCAGAGTTTCGCCCGCCCCTTTAAAAATTAAAAATCAGCAGCTACACATACTTTAGCTGCTGACTTAACATTAGGACGCTTACTTGTCCTGGAGTCCAGCCTTGCCGGCACCTCAGCTGATATTTACATCGGCTGGTTGGGTGCTGCCGCCTGCATTGCGAGTAAGGAAATCCGGCAGTGTAGCCTTTTGGCTTCACAGCCGGGTCCCTACTGTGCATACGGGAAGCGCTCTCTCACTGGCCCGGCAGAGGGGGAGGGAGGAGTAGGGGGGCCGAGCTGCTGATGTAAATTCGCCACGGCCAGGTCTCCTGGAAGTGGGGACAGGGTACCTGTAAGGAAAAAAAAAAAAAAAAAAAAAGAAAAAAAAAAAGGTATATCCCCCCCCAAAGGTGCCAAATGTGGCACTGAGGGGGGAGCAATCAGATAAGCAGAAGCTCCACTTTTGGGTAGAACTTTACTTTAAGGGACACAGGAAATCTTTCACCTGCAGGGTATAAAGTAACCTATAGGAAGACTAGACACTGACAAAAAAAAAAAAAGTAGGCCAGGCCAGGATAACCCCTCCCCCTTCCAGCATACCTCAGTTTTGGCATAAAGCAGTAGCGAAAGCTTGATCATAAACACAGAGGGGTGGGACCTGTGTTCAGCAATGGACTCCAAGAAAAGGATTTTCTGATGAGTGCAAAACTCCTAAGTGCCTTCTCAACAACAAAGGAAGACTTTAACCTTTGAGAAATCCAAAAGCAGTCAAACTGAGGGGTGGGCAACACAGCAAATTTAAAAAAAAAACACAGTAATAGCCCCAAAGAAACCACAGATAACTGGGGTCTGTCTACTGCTCAAAGGACCTTACACCCGAAGCAGGCATCAGTTGAGGCTGCAATGTCCACCTAGAACTTTGCGAACGTGTGAACAGTGAAAGACCAGGTGCAGCCATGCAAATCGAGGGAAACATTTTCTGGACACCTGAAGCTCCAGAAGCACTCAGATATAGTAGAGTGCACCTTGATAGGTAAAGGTGGAACCTGATCCATAAGCTTGGATGATGGTCAGTCACAAGGGAACATACAAGAGGAGCTATATGGGGGACAACCTGTACAAAGGTTGTAATAAATTAGTGAATGGGCATTGCTGTCTGAAACAAGTTAGAAGCCTAGCCCTTGATAGTGCTGAGAGCCAAATGCTGGTCCAGACCCAGCTGCAGGGAGCAGAGGATTTCTCACATGGAGAATCCCCTTGCGTGTAAGCAACCAGACAAGTGAAGTATGCCTTCCACATCTGATGATAAACCTTGAAGGAAAAGAGACTTTCAAGCTTTTATTTTTGTAGGAATCACAGATTCAGAGATGCCACTGTCCCTCAGAACCTACAGTCACACTGTTAAAGCCAGCAACTGTGAAGCAGGGCAGTAAATCTGACCTTGGGACAGAAGACCCAGACAAACTGACAGAGCCAACAAAGTGTCTGCCAAGAGATTTACCAGGTTGCCATACCACAGCCACCTGACCTAGTCCAGAGCACTGAGGATTACTGGAATGCTCTAAATCTCCAACCTGCAAAGCAAGCAAAAAAAAATGTTTCAGCATAGATCAGAGTGTACTGATCCCGTGGAACCACCAGAACATCCACTGCTTTTGTCCGTGGATTCCTGCACCTAGATAACACACCTGTCTGGTTTGTTGCTAAACCTGGAGGTACACATCCACCTTACCCAACCAGTGACACAGGTCCTAGAACACCTCCAGGTGTAGGGACCACTCTCCTGTGTCCTGGGGCTGCAGTCTGAGGCAATCTGTCTGTCAATTTCTACGCCTGACATGTACATGGTTGATGTACGCCACTGACATGGCATTGACAATTAAATCCAGTTTGATTATCCCTTCAAACATGTTGGTCCAATGCTGAAAGGACAGAAAAATTGCCAGAAGCTCCAAGGTGTTTATCAGGTGATGAAACTCTGCTGAAGACTGTAAGGACATGGATCACCTGCTGATGGCACTGTGGTTCTCTGGGCAGAGGGTTGTAATTCTAATGTCCACCAGTGGGTATCTCCCAGAAGGCAGCATCAGTTGGAATGGATTACTGGGGTCTGCTTAGAGACACCCGCTGGTGGACACCAGAATTGCAACCTTCTGGCCCAAGATACCACAGTACCACCAGCAGGTGATCCAGGTCCTGACAGAAGACTTCGGGTGACAGTTTGGTCCAAACCCCAGTTTGACCTGAACTTTTTCCCATCTGGCACCCTGTTCGGCAGACAGGCAAAAAAAAAAAAAAAAAGCCAGCAAAGAAACATCATTTAATATCAATAATAATTTACTTTAATATCGATTTATTTATTCCAGCAATTTACTTTTATCTTGAAGTAGCGTGGCGAAAAGGCTTCAAAGGAGTTTTTTATGGCATTTTTGTCCTCATTAAAGTGGTAGTAAACAAGGAAAAAAAAACAAAGAACCTGCAAGACAATAGCATAATGTGCTAGTATGCATAATAGCACATTATGAAATACTTATCTTAGAACGAAGCCCTGCAGTGGTGCTCCGTCACCGCTGAGGGAGATGACATGTTCCCTCTGCATTTCTTCCAGGATCGCTGGCTCCAGCGCTGCGGGTGGCCGGAGCCACGACTCTGTTCCGGCAGGATACGTAGGACCTGCAGAGTGCATGCACCGCTGATGTCAGCGGCTGCATGCAGGGTCAATTTCTCCTAAACTGTGAAGGTTTAAGAGATATTATTTGTACCTACAGGTAAGTCTTATTATAGGCTTACCTGTAGGTAAAAATCAAGTGGGGTATACATCTGCTTTAAAGAGATTTAGCTCATTGCCTGTTTTGGTGAAAAGGAGACAAAAAAAAAAACAGGAGAAATGTTGGCTATAGTTAGGCTACAAGGGACACTGAAAAGAGGGCCTGTGTGTTCTCAGAAAAAAAAAATATATTAGCAGATTACCATCATTTTATTTTGAAGCTGTTTAGTGAAGCTCTCAAAAGAGGAAACAAAGCTGCATCCTGCGATGTCTTCAGCATTGGAACTTGATGGAGCTTCTTCTGATTTTACTAAAGCCACATAGGAAGAAAATGTAACACTTAGTGCAACTAATAAATCAACTAAACTTTATTTGCATCTGCAAGGATCATAAAGCATGACCTCTCATACAATGATAAAAACAACATAAGCAGCAATATATAAAAATTATAGGAATTACAGAAGAAATGTTATAAAAAATATGGCATACATATTCATTAATGCAGAACTCCATTCAGACAGCTAAATACACAGTTAAAATACATATATAAGTACTGTTTTACCTGCCAAAGTATATATAATTCTGTACAGCCAGTTTGTGGTTTTCACACATCTATCACACTGCAGAGCCTGACAGGTAACACACTGCTGCTCCAGGTTCAGCAAGAAGTAGCAACGTTAACTCAGGTAGCAGCCGGAGTCAGAAGACGGGAGTCATCCTCCGGACTGTGCAATGTGCCATTATATGTGCATAAAACACAAAATTGGATAAACAAAATCTCAAATCCTTTAGGAGATCAAGAGGAAAAAATATTACAAGTTTGTGTTTAGCTGTTAGCTTGGAGTTTTGCTGTATACAACATTGGTTGTTTAGTGCTAAATATCCAAATTTTATGGGTAATTAAAAAACACTTTTGTAAAGTTCTAACCTCTTTTGATGTTTAACCCACAAAGGAGAAGCAGCGTGAGAATGTTAATAAAATTAAGCTTTTCAAATACATGTCAAGAGGGATTGTACTGTTCTGACTGGATGTTTTTGTGTTGTTACCCATAATAATGGTATTAAAAGGCTGACATGAACAGCAAGGCGCTGTTCTGATGCTTATGAATCAAACATAAAGCTGACCTGCATTCTCCTATACTTCACTATTGGCATAATACTGTGGTGGGCAGTCTCACTGACCCAGAGGTGTAACTAGAACCTTCAGGGCCCCGGTGTAAGAAACCATGATGGGCCCCCCTTCTATCCGAGCCCCGGGCTTCCAATTTTGCGAGGGTGTCCATAGACATCCTCCTAGAACCGTGCTTCCCGCATGTCCCCTGAGATGTGAATCCAGCGCAATCACAGCAGCCCTTTACCATGTGATCAGCTGATCGCATTTAAACAGACTTGTCGGTTATCTGCAGCCCTTTCCTCCCACGCTGTGTCTGTGTTAGGAAAGGACTGCCGTTAACTGTCAAGTATGTCAGTAAATTGTTTACACTGATAATCAGTGCCCCAATCATCAGTGCCATCTATCAGTGCTCATCAATGCCACCTAATAGTGCCCATCAATGCCGCCTATTAGTGCCCATCAATGCCGCCTATCAGTGCCCATCAATTCCACCTACAAGTGTTACATATTAGTGCGCATTATTGCCACCTAACAGCGTCCATCAGTGCCACCTACTGTATCAGTACTCTTCAATGCTGCCCATCAATGCTGCCTGAGTAATGCCTATCAGTGTTCCTCAGTGCCCATCAGTGTAGACTATGAGTTCTGCCTATCAGTGCTCATCAATGCCGATCAGGGCCACCCATCAGTGCACATTAGTGCCTCCTATCATTGCTGCCTATCAGTGCTCATCAGTGTAGCCTGTGCCCATCAGTGCCTCCTATCAGTGCTCATCAGCATCTCCTATCAGTGCTCATCAGTGCCTCCTATCAGTGCCTCCTATCAGTGCCCATAAATACCTCCTATCAGTGCCCATAAATGCCTCCTATCAGTGCCTTCTATCAGTGAATCCTAACAGTGCCCATAAATGCCTTCTATCCATGCCCATTAGTGCCTTCTATCGGTGCCCATCAGTGAATCTAACAGTGCTCATCAGTGCCTTCTATAAGTCCTCATCAGTGCCTTCTATTAGTGACCATCAGTGAATCCTAACAGTGCCTTCTATCAGTGCTCATCAGTGCCTTCTATCAGTGTCCATCAGTGCCTCCCATCGCTGCTTTCTATCAATGTCCATTAGTGACTCCTATCAGTGCCTCCTATCAGTGTCCATCAGTGCCTCCTATCAGTGTCCATCAGTGCCTCCTATCAGCGCCCATTAGTGACCATAAATGCCTCCTATCAGTGCCCATCAGTGAATCCTAACAGTGCCCATCAGTGCCTTCTATAAGTGCTCATCAGTGCCTTTTATCAGTGTCCATCAGTGCCCAACAGTGAATCCTATTAGTGCCCAAAAGTGAATCCTATCAGTGCCCAACAGTGCCTCCTATCAGTGTCCATCAGTGCCTCCCATAGCTGCCTTTTATCAATGTCCATCAGTGACTCCTATCAGTGCCTTCTATCAGTGTCTCCTATCAGTGTCCATCAGTGCCTCCTATCAGTGTCCATCAGTGCCTCCTATCAGTGTCCATCAGTGCCTCCTATCAGTGTCCATCAGTGCCTCCTATCAGTGTCCATCAGTGCCTATCAGTGTCCATCATGCCTCCTATCAGTGTCCATCAGTGCCTCCTATCAGTGACCATCAGTGCCTTTTAACAGTGCCCATTAGTGAATCCTAACAGTGCCCATTAGTGAATCCTAACAGTGCCCATTAGTGAATCCTAACAGTGCCCATTAGTGAATCCTAACAGTGCCCATTAGTGAATCCTAACAGTGCCCATCAGTGAATCCTAACAGTGCCCATCAGTGAATCCTAACAGTGCCCATCAGTGAATCCTAACAGTGCCTCCTAACAGTGCCCATCAGTGCCTCCTAACAGTGCCCATCAGTGCCTCCTATCAGTGCCCATCAGTGCCTCCTATCAGTGCCCATCAGTGCCTCCTATCAGTGCCCATCAGTGCCTCCTATCAGTGCCGTCTGCCTACTCAGGACAGCATGGCTCTGAGCGGAGAGCATGTTTCTCATGGAACAGCAGCACAGAGACACCGGCATTGACAGTTTTATCTCCCCCTCCATCCATCCTCTCTTGCACGGGATGACAGAGGACACAGCCAATCTGCTCCCCCTTCTCCCCCCTCCTGTGTGTGCTCCATGGGAAATGTGAGCTCGTTCACACTTGACTGCCCACGGAGCACACACAGGAGAGGGGAGGGGGGAGAAGTGGAGCAGATCGGCTGTGATCTTGGTCATCCCGTGTGAGAGGACGGAGGGAGAGGGAGATAAAACTGTCAATGCCAGTGTCTCTGTGCTACTGTTCCATGAGAGACACGGTCTCCGGTCAAAGCTGAGTGAATAGCAACCCCGCTGGGGTCCCTGACAGTGACGGAATACCAGGGCCCCATCGCAAGTGCGACTGTTGCGACCCTGGTAATTCCGCCACTGCACTGACCAAGAAGAAGGTAGCAGGTGAGACATTTATTGTTCAATTTCAGAAGTGCTAGGGGCATTTGTGATGATCTTTGATGATATGTACTGCCGTTTTAATATTAACTATAAGTTTTCAAGATCTCTCAAAGTGCTGCACAATGTAATGAGGTAGTTTTATCTAGTACAATATGTAAAACGTTCCAAGGACAGATGCATACAATTTAAAAGCATTGAAACATTGTAGCAACAACTAGAATCTATTTGAAATGGGGGGGGGGGGGTATATAAAGAAGAATATTGGTTTGCCCATCAAATATGAAAGCACTATGTCACAAAAGAAAATAACCTAGCTCAGGCTGTATGCTTGTCTAAAGAGGTGGCTGATTAAGGCCCCTTTCACACTACCGTGAATTGAAAGTCACGTGATTTTACCACGACTTCAGGGAGATTTGAGGTCTATGGACCTCAACTCGCATCAAAGTCGGACCAAAGTAGTGCTGGGACTACATTGAAGTCGGCATGACTTGAAGTCGCACTAATATGAATGGTAATCATTGGAAATCATGGGGAACGACTTGTCATACGACTTTGCAGTCCCAAGTCGTACAAGTGTGAATGGGGCCTAATTGTTTTTTTAACATGAAGGGATCAAAATTCCTGTTCCAATAAGCCATCACTGCTTTAGCTAAGAACGTGTCATAGGACACTTCATAAGTCTTAATAGGCCATAAACTGTGTCTTGAAATATCTTCAGTTTTTATATAACTGCTCCAAATATTATTAATACTATGAACCCACAATAAGTGGTACTTTCATCATGGTTCAAGGATAAAAATGTAACACAACTATCTGTCTGCTATATAAAACATAATCATTTGCATAATCTAAGACCACAATGCTTCTTCACCTTTTAAACTATTAATTTTAAATATGAACAAAAAACAAAAGGCAGTATTGTATCCCATTAATGAGTATGAAAGTGGCACCTCACCAACCACACATACTCAGATCCCAATTGGGAATACACATATCCCAGGATCATTTAACTAGCTTCCAACTCTATAGAGTCCAAACCATTTTGGGTAACTGACCTCTAAAATGTAACAGGCTAATGATTAACCACTTAATACCGGGCACTTTCCCCCCTTCCTGCCCAAGCCAATTTTCAGCTTTCAGCACTGTTACTTTTTAAATGACAATTGCGCAGTCATGCTACACTGTACCCATACAAAATTTGTATCATTTTGTTCCCACAAATAGAGCTTTCTTTTGGTGGAATTTGATCACCTTGTGGTTTTTATTTTTTGCTAAACAAATGAAAAAAAAAAAGACAGCAATTTTTTAAAAATAAAAGATTTTCATGTTTCTGTTATAAAATTTTGTAAATGAGTAAGTTTTCTCCTTCACTGATGAGGCTGCACTGACGGGCACTGATGGCCCCTGATAGGCTGCACTGATAGGTGACACTGGTGGGCACTGATAAGTGGCACTGATGGGTACTTATGGGGGCACTGATAGGTACTGATGGGTGGCACTGATAAATGACACTGATAGGCATCACTGATGGCACTGGCAGGCATTGCTGATGGGCACATCCCTGGTGGTCCAGGGTGGCATACCTGGAGGGCGTCTGTTGTGGGCATCCCTGGTGGTCCCGTGCGGGCATCCGCGGGGGGGGGGGGGGGGAGGAGGAGGGGTTTTGGGACTCTGCGCTGACAGACCCCCCCATCAGGAGAGCCACCGATCAGCTCTCCTCTACTCGCGTCTGTCAGACGCGAGTGACGAAAAGCCTATAAAACGGCTCTTCCTGTTTACACTGTGATCAGCCGTGATTGAACGCGGCTGATCACGTGGTAAAGAGCCTCCGTCAGAGGCTCTTTACTGAGATCGGTGTGTCAGACTGACACACCACACCACCGATCGCCGCGTGCCCCCCCAGGCACGTGTTTGCGGCTTATCCTGCTGGACGTCATATGATGCCCAGTCAGGATAACTGAACCACCGGTTGGGAAGTGGTTAAAGGAGAAGTCCAGCCAAAGCTTGTTTGGCTGGGCTTCTCCTATGGATCACAGGAGTGCAATTCATTTTGCACTCCTGTGACCCATTTTCAGCAGAGAGCGGACTTAAGTCTGCTCTCTGCTGACGTCACAGGGATCAGTCCAGGCATTGAGCCATCCCGACAAGCCACTGAGAGCCTAGGACGGCCGCTCCCTGCCCCTATCAAATTTCTTTATTGTGCAATTAATGTGTTACTAAAAAAGAGTGTTTTTTTTTTCTTTTTTTTAACCCTTGGGCATTACTGTTGCTCAGCCTTTTAGAATCTATTTAGAAAAGAAGGATTTAGATACACACAACCACATAAATTACTCAATATAATAATTAGCAGTTTAGTCTTTCTCAGGAACCAGAGTACCTGCTGGTGGCACTGCGGTCCTCCGATCTGAATGTTGTAGTTCCAGTATCCAACAGGGGGCGCCTCTAGACAGCCAGCGGGTACCAGGAATTGGTCAGCTCTTCATGCTGAATGTTGGGAGGGCATTTAAGTCCTCCTCTAGCTTTCCCCAATGCCTCCTTGTTTTGACATGTGTGCCATACATCCTGATCTTAATGCCTTTGCCCTGATCCTTGCTGACATTTACCTTTTAGTCTGATTACTCTGCATCTACCTGTTCCCCACTCTGTTCCCCTTCCTGACCCATCTCAGCCTCTGTTCCTTGCACCTTCTGCCTTACTTGATCACCCCCCCCCCTTTGCTTGTATATAGTGTATCATAGTTACTTTGTTAGGTTGTTTTTTTAGTAGGTTTCACTTGTCACACGTGTTTCACTATTGCTTGAATATTGTTTGTGGTGCTGGATGGGTCTTCGCTATTTTTAATGAAGTGATTGTAAAGGTTATTTGCACAGAGCAGCCCCGAGCCTCCTGTTCTGGGGTCCGCAGCTAGCATTTTGGGCTCTTCCTCTTTTCTGTGTGCCACCATAGAAAACTGCTTTCTATGGTGGGACACGTGCGGACTCTATCCTGAGTGGCGCTGTGCATGTTTGTAGACACACACAGCACATCTCGGCCCTGCCAGCCCACTCCCTCCTCACTGGATTTGATTGCCAGCAGCAGGGGCCAATGGCTTCGGCTACTCTCACTGAGTCCAGTTGTGGGATAAAGAGAGCACTGCTGCTCTTGGGCACAGTGCTGGATCGATATCGGGCTCAGATAAATGTTTATGGGGGGCTGGGGGAGATGCACATAAAAGTTTTTTCACATTAATACAGAGATTGCATTAAAAGTAGAAAAACTTAAAGACTTTAGAACCTTTTTAACCACTTCCCGCCAGGAGGGTGTACATGGACATCCTCCCGTTTCAGTGGTAATACCGGGCTGATGCCTGCACCTACAGGCATCAACCCGGTATTGTTCTCTTCAGCCGGTGATTCCTTGCACTGTAAGAACAATCATAGCGGCAGTTCAGCCGCTTGATCATTCTTACAGGCGGTGGGAGGGAACAACCCCCCCCCCCCCCCTTCTGTGCTTCTACCGACTTGCCCGTATGATCCGTGAGCCGGATCAAGATTTCTGGGGAACAGATGCTTACATTCCTTGTAATAAGAATAAAAGTGATCAAAAAAAATTTTTAAAGGGAAAGTGTAAAGAAATCAAAAAATCAAAATATCAAAATAAACAATAAAAAAATATTTTTTTTTTTTAAAATGCCCTCATCCCCGCAGAAACAAACGCATACGTACATCACGCCCACATATATAAACGGTATTCAAACCATACATGTGAGGTATCACCGCAAACGTTGGAGCGAGAGCAATAATTATATACCAAGAACTCCTCTATAACTCTAAACAGCTAACCTGTAAAAAAAAAATTTAAGTGTTGCCTATAGAGATTTTTGAGTACCAAAGTTTGGCGCCATTCCACAAGCGTGCACAATTTTCAAGCATGACATGTTAGGTATCTATTTACTTGGCGCAACATCATCTTTCACATTATATAAAAAAAATAAGGCCAACTTTAGTGTTTTTTTTTTTCTTTTAATTCATGAAACAATTTTTCCAAAAAAAAAAGTGTTTGAAAAATTGCTGCGCAACTACCATGTGACATAAAAAGTTGCAATGGTCGCCATTTTATTCCCTAGGGTCTCTGCTAAAAAAACATATATAATGTTTAGGGGTTCTAAATAATTTTCTACCAAAAAAATTACGATTTTTACATGTACAGTAGGAGCGAAGTGCCAGAATTGGCCCGGATGGGAAGTGGTTAATAAACCTTATCAGAATTGCACTTAGTTTGTGTCAAGTCTCCTTTGTACAGCTACACAGATCTGGTCACCCTTAATTTTGCTGGATATCAGCACTTGTATCCTAACAGTCATGTGTTATATTTGCTGTAAATATCTGTAAGAGTGTTGTGTTGTAAATGGAGAACAGTGATCAGAGCTTTTGTATATGCTCACATAATCTCTATAAGTTTAGAGCACACCCAACCAATTAAAAAACAAAGTCTAAGAAAACCATTATTCTGCACATCAAATCTTTCTTTGCCTGAGAAACAGACCAATACATGTACCTGAGTTCTTTTCACATGACCCAAAGAGTTTGCGAGGTTGAAACATGAATGCAATTTCCTCACTGTTCAACCTTTTCCTCTTCTGTTGTGGTTCTGTATCATCTAATATAAACATTTTGATAAGAAACACAAATTTAAAAAAGTAGCACAATGAAAAAAAACATAACCAATTTAATGGTTATCTGAATGCTTGGAAAACTACATTATTTATTTTCCTAATTTAAAAAGGAGTACATGCAATGCCAGATGCAAGGAATGAGTTAGAGGAGAAGCTCCCCTTCTTAAAAAAATAATAAATGCACATCTTTTCGCAGGTAAAAAATTGCATTTATTTATTTTTTTATTGGGAGCCTGGAAAGCATTGCACCCACGATCAGCAGATCGTGGATGCAATGCAAAGCTCTTGCAGACTCTTACATCGCACGGCCAAACAGTTAGACACTACCAGGAAGCATAAATAATCTACCTAGAGCACTGAACAGCGTTGTGGTAGTTCATTGAGAACTACAAGCTGACCGCCGCAAAGGTTGCTGGACCTTGTAGTTTTCCATTTGAGAACTCTGTGAATGAATGACGCGGATGGGTGGGCGGAGCCCTGCACTGCCACGTTCTTTGCAGATTGTGACAGATTGCAGGGGGGAGAAGATCCCCTGTTACTTGTCACAATGGAGAGTCAGAGGGGTGAGGGGGCCGGTGGATTTGTAACATGTTACATCCTAAATAGGAGTGCAACATGTTACAAAAGGTGAACTTATCCTTTAAGCTTCTGGCTATAAGAGTAAGTGGTGGGGAATCAGAATTTTACAGTAGCTCACAAAAGTATGTACACCCCTCACATTTTTACAAATATATCTTTTCATGCGACAACACTGAAGAAATTACACTTTGCTACAATGTAAAGTAGTGAGTGTACAGCTTGTATAACAGTGTAAATTTGCTGTCCCCTCAAAATAGCTCAACACACAGCCATTAATATCTAAACCCCTGGCAACAAAAGTGAGTACACCCCATAAGTGCACTCACTTCACACTGGGGCAGTGCGCTTGCAGGATGTAAAAAAAAAGTCCTGTAAGCAGTATCTTTGGGGTGGTTTGGGGGGCGCTGTATGCAGCACTCCTAAACTGCCCCCGCCCATTGAAATTAATAGGCAGTGCCGCAACATGGGAGTTTTTAACCCTTGCTTTGGCCGCTAGCAGAGGTTAAAAGCGCCCCGCTAGTGGCCGAAAAGCGACGCTAAAACGCTGCTAAAACTAGCTGTGCTTTGCCGCTAACGACGGGTGCTTTCAGTGTGAAAGTAGCCTAAAACTGTTTTTTTATTAAA
Source organism: Aquarana catesbeiana (assembly GCF_042186555.1). NCBI lineage: Eukaryota > Metazoa > Chordata > Amphibia > Anura > Ranidae > Aquarana > Aquarana catesbeiana. The sequence goes on along the minus strand of NC_133328.1, from coordinate 389,296,589 downwards.
CACAACATTAAAATGTTTTCCCACTAGGCAATATTGGGAATCAATTAGAACTCTGGGAGCTGTCTAAAGGAGGAAGGACCCCGAAAAAAAAAAAAAAAAAAAAAAAAAAGGAATTCTCTCAAATGTGTCACCAGCTTCCCAGCCTATCAAATAAGAGAAAGGAGAAAGCCATATAACTATAAAACAAATAAATATAGCAAGGGATTTGTATCACCAAAACCCCAAGCAAGAAGGGAACTTTACGATGAGTACATCAAAACTTCTGGTTTTCTCATTTTGTTAAAGCTAAAGTTTTTGTTGTTTATAATCAGCACAAGATACAGTACTTATATTGAAGCTGGTGTGCTGGTGGTTGCGGTCTTCATTTAAATCTTCAATCCTTTGCCGCCGCCCCCCCCCCCATATCCCCGCATCGGTAATCTTGCAGTGCTGTGATTAGCATGAGCTAAACCTATCACAGGCACTTGTCAACTATGCCCGTTCCACCTCCATACTTCATTCTCAGAAGCTGTACAATAGCTTTCCAGCAATAAAAGGCACTCTACGAATGAAAAACAGGCGAAAGAATAAAATGTGTGCCTCCTCCATTCATAGAGGGCTTTTCATTGTGGGAAGCTATAGTACACCTTTGATAAATGGAGGAGGGGGCCGGAAAGAGTAGGCATAGTCGGCACTTTTACCATGTCCCGAGGCTCTTATTGACACCGGCAGCACCAGAAGATTACCGCTGCAGGGGTATACAGGGGAGGAGAGGAAATTAAGAGAGCTGCCACCAGCATAAGGGATGCTTCCTATTCAATGTATGTACCCTCCCATGTGCTGATTAAAAAACGAATTTAAACTTAGGCTTTCATTTTTATGAGAGGATGCCCAAAAGCAGTTGCAATTGAATAGACATTTGCACAATTGGGCATGGAAACGAACAGGCATCTGTCAACTGCAAACAAAGGCCACTAAATGTAGTCTAAAGCTACACTGAAGTATAACCTGAGATCATAAGGGATTGAAAACAGTTGGTGAAAAGAGCAATAAGGAATTTGTTACTCTAGATGCTTGCCTGCTTTTTGAAGTGGGAAAAAATGAGCAGGAGAAGAAGGAATGAAGATAGAAAAATGGTCAAAACAATCATGTCTTGGAACATAACTTTCAGATATAAGAGGAGCAGTGACTCTGCTGTAGATTTGGCATGAAAATAGCACAGCCAGCAGAACATCTTATTATATACTGTAAGATTAGTTCACAGAACAGAAGCTGCAAAGGCAGAGGTGGATGAGGATGGTCAGGGATTGAAAGCAGAGTGAGAGCCTCCACCTCCTCCAGAAAACTTATTTATTATTTACCAACATGCAAACATCAGTACTTTGACTTTAATGTACATTTGTTTCCCCCTAATGTAACTACTTCAAAGAACTGCAAAATGTGTGGTTGTGGGTTTTAAAACTGATAAAGCACGTGTATTAGTGACTAAGAGAAGGCAGGTATTTTGTGTTCATAACAGGAGACCACCAATGAAAGCTACTGAAATAACTTGGACAAAAAAGGTTAAAAGAAAGAAAAACTGGGTGTAAAAAGAAGTGTAATGCCGGCCATACACAATTCAAATTTCGTAAGAATTTTCTTTCGAAAATCGTATGAAAGAATTTTCGTACGAATTTCGCACGATTAGTGGGCTGCAACAATGGCTGATTTTTGTGCGGCAATCAAATTCGAGGAATCGGACATGTTGGAAATTTTTTAAAAAATTAACGATTTTCTAATCAATGATGGGAGAATCGTGCAAGCAATGTAATAAGAAAAGAAAATTTACGGAGAGAAAAGAAGATTCCCGCCCACGAAAATTCTTTTCTGTAGCAACATGAGGTGAAATTGAAGGCTTGGTCGGCCGAATTTCGAAAATCAATGGTGGCATCATCAGATCACAAAAAAAACGAACTTTCTGATTTTGAAAAGAAAATTTGTTCGAAATTCGACCATGTATGGCCAGCTTTAGGCTTGTTTCACATGGATGTTCTGTTTTTTGTTCAGTTACTTTTTTTGTGTGTAAAAAAAACAGATCAAAAACGGATACAGATGTCAATTTTTACATCCATTTTCATATCTGCTAACATTCGTTTTTTACAAAAAAAGAACTGACTGAACTGAACTTCAAACACTATATATAGCTGGTTGCTAAGGAGGGGGCCGGGAAGCCAGACCCCCCCCCCCCCCCCCCCAGGATCTTCGGGTCTAGTATGGATTCAGAGGGGACGACCCCCCTACGCCAACATTTTTTTTTACAAAAAATGGCGTGGGGTCCCCCCCCCCAAAATCCATACCAGAACGTTAACCGAGCATGCAGCCCGCTATGTCAGGAAAGGGAGGGGACGAGTGAGTGAACCCCCCCCCCCCAAACCATCCCAGGCCGCATGCCCTCAACATGGGGGTCGGGTGTTTCCTGGTTCCCTCCTTAGCAACCAGCAATATACAGTGTGTTTAATGAGGGGGGGGGGGGGAGAAAAAGGGTTTAAAAAACGGATGTAAGCTGATCGTCTGCTAACATCCGTTTTTCATCCGTTCTTTTTACGGATGAAAAAATAGGGTTTACTTACATCTTAAAATGGAGCTTAGCGGAGATGGATGTCAGAGGATGATCATCCGCTAATGTCCGCTAGCCCATAGAGATACATGTATGTCCGTTTTTCATCCGTCAATGGGTGAATGAAAAACGGACATACGGGACGGCCGTGTGAAAGGGGCCTAAAAAGAAGAAATGCAGAAAAAGGGGATACAGCTTTTTCTCATTCGAGCAGACATCGAAGCTTAAAGTGTTTGTAAACCTTTATATATACCCAGTGAAGTGAATGGCCTCAGGTGATACAAAGGCGACACAAATACTTCTACGTACGTTGTACAGTGCCTTGAAAAAGTATTCCAACAAAAAGTGGCACATAATTGTGAAGTGGAAGGAAAATTATAATAGGATTTTTATAACAGCTTACCTGTAAAATCCTTTTCTTGGATTACATCAGGGGACACAGAGCCATATTAGTTACTATGTGGGTTATAGGCCACCTTCAGGTGATGGACACTGGCACACCCTAAGACAGGAAGTCTACTCCCTATATAACCCCTCCCACTACTGGGAGTACCTCTGTTTTTGTAGCAAAGCAATATACGTGTATTAGAAGAGGGGAGGGATCTCTGTGTCCCGTGATGTACTCCAAGAAAAGGATTTTACAGGTAAGCTGTTATAAAAATCCTATTTCCTTTATCGTACATCACAGGACACAGAGCCATAGTAGTTACTATGTGGGATGTCCCAGAGCAATGCTAACTGAAGGGAGAGAGACACAACAAAAGTAGGGTACCATGAGACTAGAGGACTTGTACTGCTGCCTGCAGCACACTACGCCCAAATGCGATATCCTCATGCCTTTACATCCACCTGATAGAATCGGGTAAATGTATGGACTGAAGACCAAGTTGCGGCCTTACAGATTTGAGCCATGGATGCTTGATGATGCACTGCCCACGAAGCACTAACAGCCCTAGTGGAGAGGGAGGAATCCTCTTCTTCAAACTATAAGCTTGAACAATTACTTGCCGAATCCATTTAGAAATAGTAGATTTTAATGCCGCCTGTCCTTTTCTAAGACCTTCAGGCAACACAAACAAAACATCCGTTTTTTGGATCTGAGCAGTCCCCTTCAAGTAGACTTTGACTGCTCTCACCACATCAAGAGAATGTAGTGACTTCTCTTCCGTAGAACGGGGTTCTGGAAAAAATGAAGGTAGAACAATATCCTGGTTTAGATGAAAACCTGACACTACCTTCAGGAAAAAGTTAGGATGAGGATGCAATACCACCTTATCCGTGTGAATAATTAAATATGGCAAGAAAGAGCAGCCAACTCTGATACCCTTCTTACAGAAGATATGGCTACCAGAAAAATTAGTTTCCTTGTCAAAAGGACCAGGGGAATATGCTGTATTGGCTCAAGAACAAAATTCAAGTTCCAAGGGTTCAGGGGTGACCTAACCAGATGATTAAGGCACGTTACCCCCTGAATAAAGCTACAAACCAAAGAATGTGAAGCAACTGGTCGTTGGAATAATACCGATAAGGCCGAGACCTGGCCTTTGGTAGTACTCAAGGCCAGCTTCATTTCTAACCCCATCTGCAGAAAGTAAAGGATCCTACCTATGACGTATTTCCTGGGGTGGCAACCACTGGATTCACACCAAGAGACATATGCCTTCCAGACTCTATAATATATGATTCTGGAGGCCGGCTTCCTGGCATTAATCAAGGTAGATAGTACTGAACCTGATAGCCCACACTTCTTCAGAATATGGGTCTCAATAGCCAAACCGTTAAATTTAGCGTTTGTAAGGTAGGATGGAATACAGGACCCTGCGAGAGAAGGTCTGGACGTAGTGGTAGGGTCCATGGGTCCCCTACCGCCATCCTTATGATCTCTGCATACCAGGATCTTCTGGGCCACAAGAATCACTGACTTCCCTTCCTGCTTGATCCTGCGAAGAAGTCGTGGAAGCAGCAGAATAGGAGGGAATGCATAAATCAGTGAGAACTGATTCCATGGGAACCCCAAGGCATCTGTTCCGCACGCTAGCGGATCCTTTGTTCTTGACACAAGGTTGTCAATCTTTTTGTTGAACCTGGACGCAAATAGATCTACATCTGGTATTCCCCCATCTTTGGCATATTGTCAGGAAGACATTAGGGTGAAGGGACCATTCTCCGGGGAACAACTGCTGGCAACTCAAATAGTCCGTCTGCCAATTTTCTATTCCTGGAATGAAGACTGCCAATAGGGAAGGTACATTGTTTTCTGCCCAAGTTAGTATATGATTCACCTCTCTCTGGGCCGCACGACTTCTCGTGCCCCCTTGGTGATTGATATAGGCCACTGCTGTGGCATGGTCGGATTGGATCCTGACAGGACAATTCCGTAACCTCAACGTTCAGGCCCTCAGGGCTAATTGTGCTGCCTGAATCTCTAGAATGTTGATGGGCAAGGTAATTTCTGATTTGGACAATCGCCTCTTCCAGGACTGCTCCCCAACCTGAAAGGCTGGCATCTGTTGTTACCACCTTCCAGGTAACTGGTAAGAAGGATTTTCCCTTCTGCAGATTCTTGGTTATCAACAATCAACTGAGGCTCCGGCGCACCCTCGGAGACAGGCAAATTGGGAAATCTAGAGCTTGGACCTTCTTGTCCAAGAAACTGAAACTGAGCATAAGGAACGGCCTCGAATGAAGGCACCATCTTTCCCAACAACTTCATGCAAAGTTGAATAGAAGGATTCTTCCTTGCCTTGACCACCTGAATCAGTTCTCTTATGGCACTGATCTTCGTCGGCGGCAGGAATACCTTTTTCTGACTGTATCTATGATCAGACCCAAGTATTCTAATCTCCTTGATGGTTTTAAGGAACACTTCTCTAGGTTGAGAATCCAACCTAGGTATTCCAGGTAGTTGACTGTGGCGACCATACTTTGGTCTAAGCGGGCTACCCACTGGTCTATCAAGAGCAGATCGTCTAGGTAAGTTGTAATCGTTATACCTTGGGCCCTTAATCTAGCTAGAGGAGGGGCCAGGACCTTCGTAAACACTCGAGGTGCAGTAGCTAGACCGAAAGTCAGAGCTACAAACTGAAAATGAAGATTTTATACCTCGAAATGTAGATATTTCTGGTGAGCGGGAAAAATAGGCACATGGAGGTATGCATCCTTGATGTCGATTGACGCCAGAAGTTCTCCACCTTGTAGGATGGAGACTACTGATCGGATTGACTCTATGAGAAAAGAGCGGACATTCAGAAACCGGCTTAGATCTTTGAGATCTAGAATGGGTCTGACGTCTCCATTTGGTTTTAGAACCGTGAAAAGGTTTGAATAAAGCCCCAATCCCTGCTCTTCTATGGGGACTACTGAGATCACCTTTTGAGACAAAAAATGGTCCAATGCTTGAAAGAGAGATTTCTTTTTCTCTGGATCCTTGGCGTGTGTGTGTGTGTGTGGGGGGGGGGGGGGGTGGCGAGGAGGAGCTGGTGACAAACCGCCGCACAGTGGCGGTGGACGAATGGAGCGGCATTGCCTGATCGCTTCGCTTCCCCCCATCCATGGAGAGGGGGAGAGCTTCTACCCAGGTGGGGGGTGTTTTTGGTAAAAAAATCCCCCCCCCCCACATCTTACCGGAGCTGTGGGACTGCAAGCCAAGGAGAAATCTGCAGCTTCTGCTGACACAGAGTGATCTGAGGAAAGCATGACAAGGAATGTGCTCTACACAGCCCCCAGTGGTGACTTTTAGGCATGACAACATTTACTTTTTAAAGGAGACATTTCATAAGAGAATTTAAAATTCCTTAGAAATCTCCACTTACCTTTCCCGACGCAGGAATTCTGTGGTAAAACCAACAGACCCAATCTTCACCCCTCACGGTGGGCTCCGTTAAAAAACCTTCAGGAACCGGGGCCCCTTTTTATCGGGGGATCAACACTCCTGGATCCGTAAAACACCCCGCCAGGAAACTTTATGACTGAAAAAAACTAAGCCCTGGGTCCCGGGGTCTAGCTCTTTAAAAAGAGAAGCGTTACTTGCTAAACCTCGTTTCTTCCACCACGATGCCCAGGCACCATTCAATTCGGCCTGAAAAGTCACTTTGAATGGATCCGGTTGCATGGCCTGCCCCAGCAAGGAGTATTCCAGTGGAGCTCAGCATAGCACATCTTTACTCGTGACAAACACCTAAGATACTGGCGAAAAAAAACGGAGGTACTTCCAGTAGTGGGAGGGGTTATATAGGGAGTGGACTTCCTGTCTTAGGGTGTGCCAGTGTCCATCACCTGAAGGTGGCCTATAACCCACATAGTAACTACTATGGCTCTGTGTCCCGTCATGTACGATAAAGAAAAAAAGTTTTTCAAATGTTTTTACAAATAAATATCTGAAAAGTGTGGCGTGTATTTGTACTCAGACCCCCTTACTCTGATACCCTTAACTAAAATCTGATGGAACCAATTGCCTTCAGAAGTCACCAAATTAGTAAATAGAGTCCACCTGTGTGTAATTTAATCTCAGTATAAATACAGCTGTTCTATGAAGCCCTCAGAGGTTTATTAGAGAAGTGAACAAACAGCATTATGAAGGCCAAGGAACACACCAGACAGGTCAGGGATAAAGTTGTGGAGAAGTTTAAAGCAGGGTTAGGTTATAAAAAAACATCCCAAGGTTTGAACATCTCATGGAGCACTATTCAATCCATCATCCGAAAGTGGAAAGAGTATGGCACAACTGCAAACCTACCAAGACATGGCCGTCCACCTAACCTGATAGACAGGGCAAGAAGAGCATTAGAAAAGCAACCAAGGGGCCCATTGTAACTCTGGAGGAGCTGCAGATCCACAGCTTAGGTGGGAGAATCTGTCCACAGGACAACTTTTAGTCGTGCACTCCACAAATCTAGCCTTTATGGAAGAGTGGCAAGAAGAAAGCCATTGTTGAAAGAAAGCCATATAAAGTACCATTTGCAGTTTGCGAGAAGCCATGTGGGGGACACAGCAAACACGTGGAAGAAGGTGCTCTGGCCTAAAAGCAAAACGCTGTGTGGCGGAAAACTAACACTGCACATCACCCTGAACATACCATTCCCACTGTGAAACATGGTGGTTGCAGCATCATGTTGTAGGGATGCTTTTCTTCAGCAGAGAAGCTGGTCAGAGTTGATGGGAAGATGGATGGAGCCAAATACAGGGCAATCTTAAAAGAAAACCTGCTAGAGTCTGCAAAAGACTTGAGACTGGGGCAGAGGTTTACCTTCCAGCAAAACAACAACCCTAAAAACATACAGCCAGAGCTACAATGGAATGGTTTAGATAAAAGTATATGTATGTGTTAAATGGCCCAAAGTCCAGACCAAAGTCTGTGGCAAGACTTGAAAATTGCTGCTCACAGACTCTCTCCATTCAATCTGAGAAAGCTTGAGCTATTTTGCAAAGAAGAATGGGCAAAAATAATCACTGTCTAGATGTGCAAAGCTGGTAGAGACATATCCAAAAAGACTTGCAGCTGTAATTGCAGATAAAGGCGGTTCTACAAAGTACTGACTCGGGAGGCTGAACACAAATGCACGCCACACTTTTCACATATTTATTTGTAAACAAATTTGAAAATCATTTATCATTTTCCTTCCACTTCACAATTATGTGGCACTTTGTGTTGGTCTATCACATAAAATACATTTATATCTTTGGTTGTAACATGACAAAAGATTGGAACATTTCAAGGGGTGTGAATACTTTTTCAAGGCACTGTACCTATCTATCTGCAGTCTTCTTTTCTCTACAGCCATTCAAAGTGATAAATATTTAAAGCTTGTCTGAGAGTTCAGAAAAAATGGGGCAGAGAGCCAAGTCACACTCTGCTGACCTCAGTGAGGAGGGCTCTGATATCTGATTGGAGGGAAGGGACACACCCCACTTCACACAGCACACAGGAACAGAGCTGAGGCTGTCAAACAGCTGGAGGTCCCTCCCCTGTTACCATTTTTCTCTTGGTGTCTGGAAAACGTGTCAGAATTGACTCATGCTGATAGCAGATCACTTCACACTATAGAGGGATATGTTTTGTGGCAACAGGAAAGGCAGAGAAGCTGTTCAGTAAGCACGAAACGCATCTGTCCCATACTGAAAGAGGATAAAAAGAACATTAATTGCAGATACCATGGTTTGAACCCAGTCTGTGCTAGGAGCACTTGAATAGTGTCAGGGAAGACAGGCTTTCCATGTAAGCACCCGGCGTGCACGCATGCGTACTACCACTTTAAGACACACACCTGTCACTAATACTGAAGTCAGGCGGGCTATTTAAACAGGGCTCCTACAGAGGTTCATTGCTGTTTGGTCTGCAGCTCCTGTGTTGTATCCTGTTTCCTGTGTGACCTCTGATTCTGATCCAGCTTGTTGTTACCTGTGATTGCCTGCTGCCTGTTCTGATCCCGGCTTCCCATAGACTCTGATCCTGCCTGCTGATTCTGTCTGCTGATCTTCCGGTACTACTTGGCTTGTGACCTGACCTCTCTTCTGCCTACCGTCTATGCCTGATCTGCCTGATTATTACCGACCCGGCCTGTCTGACCCTGCATCTCGCTCATCCAGCCTGCTACAGCTCCCAGCCCTGCAAGCTTGCATCTGGAGCTGCTCTGTGGTTCATCCCAGCCTGCCACCAGTCAAGCATCGTGTCAGCTCATCTACTATCTGCCTGCTGATCACCGCTACTACACGGACTATTGAACTGTTTACAGGCACTCATACCCCACCGTGCTCCTGTGGCTGCTGTATCACTACCAGTGGTCCGCGAGCCGGAGTTGTACGAGAGGCCTTCCTCTACACGTCAGGCTCACATCCCAGGTACGTAACAAATAGTGAGGTGTAAACCCATACTGTGCAATAGCCTCATCCAGTACTAAGTCAGCCTAAGTTCCAGGCATAGGTAGAAGGTAGTGCTGGTCAAACAGGAGAGGAGATCCTTATAGTGAATGCCACAGCAGGAGTGGTGTAGCTGTGAAAAAAAATCCTCTGTTTTGGCTGAGCAGAAACAGAGGTTATGCGAAATCAGAACTAAACCTTGTCTCTGTGATCTAAATAAAAGGTGAGGTGTTCAAGTACAGAAAGATAGAAGTGGTGAGTATTACAATGTGCAGTGCTTTTTTAAAGTAAGAACCATGATTATGAATTTTCAAGCATAACCCACAATGGTCTCTAAGGGTCCCCAAATAAAAATGAAGACCTTTCTTACTTGACAGTCTATTATCGTTTTTTGGCCAATGTTGCTATAAAACCCCAGGTAGAACTGACAACAGATTAAGAACACAGAACTTTAGAAAATAAAAGTTACTATACCTTCAGCTACTGCTTTGCTTACAGTTGTGCTGGAAAAGCCCCTCTGGAAATCCTCCTCAAAGGCAACAAGAAAAATAACCATAAATGACATTATTGTTAACAACTAAATGTACACATTTGCCTACTAGCTCACACAGCATACCAGGACAGCAAGTATATCAGTAGAGCAACAAATGGTGGGGACCATCCAACAAAAACTGCCTGGAGAATGCTTAAGAATATGAGCAAATGGTCAATGTTTGGGGACTTTCAGAACCTCTGTTGTCTTGTTGTAAAGTACAAATGTGCTGTCAATGTCTCCTCTTTCTTCTGAACATACAACTACAAAAGAAACGTATGCCTTGAATGCCTAATGAAAGCAACATAGAGGGAAATTCATACAGAGCGTTGTAGGCACTCTTTAGAATTCCCTCACGCCTCTGCAATAAAAATTGTTGGTGTTTGTGACAGATTTATGTACCTGTTGAAAACATGCACATGAATTTGTGGAGGTGGCAGCACTGAGGACAGAGTGTCCAGTCCAGTCACGGCTGCTCAATATCACTGAGCTCCCTCCCCTGCCACTGCGCCCATAAAACAGATGCATGGCAGAAAATCTTTGTAGTGGGGTGAGTAGAGCCTGATGGGAAACTGAGAAACGTGTTCCTCATCAGGTCTATCTTGTTTTTGATTGACCGTGAGATGCCCATGTGACTCTAAATTGCTCAAATATGGGCACTGCCATATTTGGCTAATGGCATCAGCCAGTATCCCCAGTCCCTTCATTTACATTAAGCTTTTGTTTGGGGAATCTTGGATAAGGAAGCCAGTGACTACCAGCATCCTAGCAATTACAAGTCCTGTGTGGGAAGTGGTCACATTCACAACAGCTTCCAGCACAAAATGCATCACACTGAGCACTGATGACTTTATCAGCCAGCTGAGAATTGATCTAAATTATGTTCAGTTTCCTAAACTGCAAACTGATGGTCATTTTTTTAGAATATGATACAGCCATAGCAACAGATTCTAAAAGTGTCAGTAGTAACAACTTCCTGAATCTGACGCACATGTTGATACTGAAACTAGTGCAAACGCTTGTCTGATTTAGGCAGAGGTAGTTTTAAGGGGTTTTGCTGGCAGAAGTGTCATAACACATTTATTGCATTTCCCAAATTGAGGGGGGGATTCATAAAAAAATATTTTAGACCTTCTTTAGAACTCACTTGTACCTCAGCACCAAAATAGTCAGTGTTTGCGTCGCTAAGTCTGCAGCTTTGGGGAAAGAGGGGGAAAGGTTGGGTAGTGTAGATCAGGGTTTCTCAACTCCAGTCCTCAAGGCGCCCCAACAGGTCATGTTTTCAGGCTGTCCATTATTTTTCACAGGTGATTTGATTACCACAGCTGTTTCATCTGAGGGAAATCCTGAAAACATGACCTGTTGGGGCGCCTTGAGGACTGGAGATGAGAAACACTGGTGTAGATCACGAAGGCTAGAGATGGCAATCGTACTTTTAATAAAAATGCATTTATGTTTATAAGGATCTACATTACATATGCTTTTGCTAGTATTGCTCCCCTCTCCCTAATTTTAGGCACAATTCTATTATGTTTTCTTTTGTGGAATTGTTTTTAAGGCAGATTTGATTTAATCCTAAAACACTTGTGTAAAAAATTTTTTAACCCCATGGCATTTTACCTTCGAGTTTCTACTGAATTTTAAAAGAAGGAGAAAAGTGAAATGTTTACAAAACTAATGCATAAAGGATTGAATATTCCCATTTTTAACAACCGGATACAGCCCCATTTAGCTAGTGACTTAGATTAAGGTTAAATACTTTTACTGAATTCTTTGCCAGCGGTACAAATTCTGGTGAAGACATTTCCTGTACTGGATCCATTATGTCCATGTCATCCACATCCGAAATAGTAAGTGCACCTGAGATAAAAATAAATAAAATACACCTCACAGGTACAGGGTATTATTCTAAACATTAAAGAACTAGCATTTTAAACTTTTCAGTGGTTGTAAACCCTTACATATACTCACTGATATGACTGACCTCAGGTGATACACAAAGATTAAATACAATCCTCCTATATAAGTTGTCCCTGATTATCTGCAGCCCTCTTCCCTCTACAGCCTTTCAAAGTACAGAGTTTAGACAGCATTTCTGAGCTCCAGAAGGCAGGGAGCATGTATTGGAAGTCACACACTTCACAGCATAGAGTAGTGAGCCAAGAGTAATCTGAGACCTGAGTTGAGGAAATCGACCCCCCCCCCCCATCTGCTTAGTCCCATAAGGATGCACAACTGATGCAATCATTCACCTGCTGTATGCTGGGGGGGGGGGGTTGTCTCTCGGAAATTGTCTAGTGTCAGTATAGACTGTCAGATGTGACTCGTGCAGATAGCAGAGAAATTGAGAGGAGGCAGAAATCACACTAGCTGCTTTGGATAGAGGCAAGTATACCCTATAGAAAAATATAATTTGGTAATTTTTCATTTCAGCAGTTTACAACCACTTTAAAAAAATACTAAATATAAAATGATGCAAATTATCTTTCATGTAAAGTATTGCCAATTTTATATACAAACATATGAACATTCTCATTTACATAGAATCTGATATGCAAAGCTTTTTACCACATTTCCATGTGGTTTTTTTTTTTAATTCCCAATTATTCCAAACTAAAGGTACCCATAGACTTGTGACGTGTGTGCAATCCTACTAAAACAGAAAAATGTATTATCGTGACCCCCAATTTTTTGGTTTGGATGGCATAGGCAAGGGTATTTTTTTTTTATTCCTCTCTGTGTCCCTGCAGGGGAAATAATCCATTTTATACTGGAAATCATTGTCACCAGGACATAAAGTGATGGGAGGCACCAGAACAGAGAGTGGAAACCTTCCAATAGGGACACCTGTTCCAATGACAACTGTTTAAGGGGATATGAACCCTCCTTAGAGGGATTTCCACTTCAAAATCCCAAACCAGAGGTTTTTACTCCTCCCTACTATAGTCAAAACATAAGAAAATGTTTTGGCTGTAAATCTATTTTAACCCATACTAGCAATACCCACTTCACACTAAATTCTATATGCTGCAGAGGAGGTAACTGTTAAATTGCTCAGTAGCATGACAATAAAATCACTCATGTAGTTAAATATAAACATGGAGTTCACTGTGCATCTAATTTTGAACTGTGCAATACTATGGAAAAAGTGCGAAAACTCTAGAACACAGAAATAAATGCTGCGACTATGCAAACAGCATTTCGTGCAGTGTGTGCTATTGGTGCATGGATTTATTTCAAAGCTGATATCCCTGTATATAATCCTTTATTGTTTTGTGTGTTTTTTAACTGGCTGTTTTATGACATTAGGCCCCTTTTAGACTATCAGACCGATCAGTTCCACTTGTTGGTTTTTCAGGTTCTATATGAAGTGGCGGGTGTCAATGGACATGTGTCTGTTAACACCCGCCGACATCCAAAACAATTCTATCCGCTAAAAAACAATGGATGGGAATCCGTTCCCCATCCATCTGGCAGATCAAATGACAATTGTGTGTAAACTAACAGGTGGAATCGCCGGTTATAAAATAAAATATTATGGAATCACTATGTACTTTGCAGTTCTAAAACAAACATCTGCATCAGATTACATCCTGAAAAATGATGTCATCATCACCAAACATCCTTTCAATTGATGGAATAAGAAAAGTGTCCAAAATATCAATATACAGTAAACTTGTGCATTTATTGAAGATTTAATGACTGTCATCTCCCCCATACATTTACCTGACATACAACCCCATATCATCAATGATTGTGGAAATTTGCATGTTTTCTTCAGGCGGTCATCATACATTTCATTGGAGCGGCACCAAACAAAAGTTCCAGCATCACCACCCTGCCCAATGCAGATTTGTAATTCATCACTGAATATCACTTTCATCCAGTCATTCACAGTCCATAATTACTTTTCTTTAGCTCACTATAACCTTGTTTTTTTCTGTTTAGGTGTTATTAATGGTTTTTACAAATCAAATGGGAAAGTTGTTAAAGGGAAGCGTACTGGTAGACCAAGGAAGACATCAAAAGCATCACATTAGAAAACTTAAAGGGGTTGTAAACCCTCAAGGTTTCTCACCCTAACACATTCTATGCATTAAGGTGAAACATCTTTTGTAGTGCAGCAGCGCCCCAGAGCGCCCCTTTTACTTACCTGAACCCGATCGTTCCAGCGACGGGGATAATCAGAACAGCTCCAGCCACTGTCTAGGGTCCTCATTGGCTGGATTGATAGCAGCAGGAGCATTGGCACCTGCTGCTGTCAATCAAAGCCAGTGACACAGGAGCCGGGGGGTGGGGCCGAATCCTGCGGTCTGTGTCAATGGACGCAGCAGTAGAACTTGGGAGCGCACTCGCACAGGTGCCCCAAGGGAATGCAGGTCTCCGTGAAGGCACTCGAGATAAGGAAGAGCCAGGAGCGCCGCTGGGGGAACCCAGAAGAGGAGGATTGGGGGGCCCTCTGTGCAAAACCCTTGCACAGAGGAGGTATGACATGTTTCTTATTAAAAAAAAAAAAAAAAAAAAAAAACACCTTTACAACCCCTTAAAAGCAATATGCCCTAAAAACAGAAAATGCACAACAAAACAAACGAGGAACAAATGGTCAGAAACGGGAGTCAATATCTGTGACCGAACTGTAAGACATCGCCTAAAGGAAATGGGATTTACTTACATAAAAGCCAAACGAAAACCATCATTAACACCTAAACAGAAAAAAACAAAGGTTACAGTGGGATAAAGAAAAGCAATCATGGACTGTGAATGACTGGATGAAAGTGATATTCAGTGATAAATCATGACTCTGCATTTGGTAGGATGATGATGCTGGAAAGTTTACAGTCCTTAAATCTTCAATTTTAATAAATGCACAAGTTTATATTGAGATTCTGGACACTTTTCTTATTCCATCAATTGAAAGGATGTTTGGCGATGATGAAATTTTTCAGAATGTAATCAGATGCAGAATATGTTTGTTTCGTTTTAGAACTGCAAAGTACATGGTGATTCCATAATATTTTCCTCAGAAGTATTTCTTAAAGTCAGAAGGTTGGAATGTTAAATGAAAATAGATTTGAGGCATGTCTGATTATTTTTTTACACAAATAAACAATTGAATGAACATTTTCCAAAAGTGGTGATTCCATACTTTTTGCCAGGAATTGTAGTTTTAGTTTCAGAAACTCCGTTCATTCCGAAATTGAATGTTAAAAGAGGAAGAAATATTGAAGTACTGTCGAACGACATTCATCAAGTCATTAAATGCAATGAGAATGTTTATCTAAACGTTTGTACAAACAATTCTTTAAAACACTACTAGTGTATAGCCAGTATTAGTAAGAGGGAGAACCCTAGGATGAGTCTCATAGACATAAGATTGTCACCCAATCTGAGAACAGCCATCTTTCTTAATAGATAGCTTTATGGCAGCTGTCTACCTCAATAGGACTCATTAACAAGGCCAAACATTAAAATAAAACTTTAAATTTATGGGAAAATAATATTTTACCTTGGAAAACTAAACATTATCCTTACTTTGGACTATATACATTAAAGTGAATGTAAACCCTTTCCTACACCCAGTGAACTGAACAGCCACAGATAATACACAGAGATGAAACAAATCTCCCTCATAAGTTTTACATGCATATCTGCTGCTTTCAGCTTACTATATTCTTTAGAAAGGGCACATCATGTTAGAAATTTTCTCTTCCTGTTCAGCACTGGGAGTGGATTCTTGGCATACACTGTGTGACAGCTGATTGGAGGAAAGGCACACCCCTCCTTCACATAGGCAGAGGAAGAAAGGAATGTGCTGTGAATAGACCAGCTCTCTGCTAATCTATTTATAGCACCCACCCCGACACAAATTTCAGACTGGTTTTATCTTCTGTGTCGGAGAAGTTGTCAGAAGTTATTATACTGATAACAGAAGAATGGAGCAGCAGAAACACACGGGACTAAAGCCTCGTACACACGATCGGATTTTCCGCAGACAAAACTTTGGACTTTTGTCTGAAGGCGTGTGCCTGGATTTTGCCTTGCATACAAATGGCAAAGAATTGTCGGCCAACAAACACGAACGTAGTACTTTTTTTTCAGCTCTTTAGTGCCACCCTTTGGGCTCCTTCTGCTAATTTCGTGTTAGTAGAAGTATGGTGTGTGTTGATTCACGCTTTTCATTTCGCGCTTTTCAGTTCACGCTGTTCATTTCATGCTTTTCAGTTATTTTCTGAACGTCCGTTCGTCAACCAGACATGTTGCAGAATCGGAGAAGATAATGTGTTATTTATTATTGGCCTTGCAGTTATTGCTTTGGCCCAAGTCCAGTCCAGGAACAGGAGGAGAAGGAGGAGTTCTGGGACAAAAAAATGGCTGCTTTATTAAATCGTGATCAATTATGTCATATGCCTTTGCTGCGGGAGCTCCCGGGGGGAGAATTATCTGCGGATAAAGGACCCCTGCTTCACCAACTCTTGGCATTGTTGACCCCCTATATTAAGAAGCAGGACACATGCATGAGGCTTTTATTTTATTTTTTGGTTGATTAATAATGATTTGATTTGTTATATTTTTGGATGCATGGAATGCACTTTTTGGTTAAGTTCTATTGACAGATAGCATGTCAAATTTTATTTGTTTTCTTTTGTTAATGCACAATAAAAAAATTGTGGAAAATAATACTTGGCTATGTGTTTTACTTCAAATGACAGTTTTGGAGTAGGCAGTTACATTTAAAAAAATACAAGGTAAAATTGACAAGGGACACCAACATAGTTGTATCTTTGCTCTTAAAAGCTACGGGATAATGGTGTTGTGGTAACTTGCCCCGAAAAAAAAAAAAAAAGCATAATATTATTCTTGATATCACTAGAAAAAAAAAGCCCTTGAAAATTTGTTTGCAATAACTCCATCAGTATCACCAGCAAAGCAGCTTCACTATTATCCCATTAAAGAAGAGGAGAATGTGCGCTGCATTTCGAGATCTCATAATTTGCCATGTCACGAATGTTAATTCTCCATTACGAACACTAGTTTACAAGACCGACCGCTTCTGGCTCGTCCTTGCTTCCGAGCACGTGTTTGTACTTTGGACTTTTGTCCAACGGACTTGTGTACACACTCTCAGAAAATCCGACAACAGACATTTGTACAAACGGTCGGATTTTCCACCAACACCATGTCATCACACATTTCCCGTTGGAAAATCCGATCGTGTGTATGAGGCTTTAGGGCTTTGGAGAGAGATAACACTGCAGTTATATGTGCCTAAGTCAAATTTCATGAATCAGGTTTACATCCACTTTAAAGGTCTTTAACCGCTTGTGGACCGGCCGCCGCAGTTATACTGCGGCAGGTTGGCTCCGCTGCGCAAAATCACGTTATTGTACGTGATATCGCAAGGCCTGGATAGCAGGCGCACATGCCTGCCGCGAGCTCTGTGAGTCCGACCGTGGGTCTAGCAGACTCGATGTCCGCAGGGATACCCGCGATCGTCTCACGGAGAGGAAGAACAGGGAAATGCTGATGTAAACAACAAAAAAATTCAAAAGTGTGGCGCTATAAGCTCCGTAAAAATGAATATATCAAAATTAAATGGAAAGGGGTAAAAACACTCACATAGCGTGATAACGTTTAAACTTGGATTTATTTAAAATATAAGAATAAAAAACAAACTCACATTGGCAGAAGATAAGAATAGCATGTAAATCGTGTGGCGGCAGTCGTGAGGGGTCCACCTGACATGTTTCAACTAAACAGTCATCACCCCAGATTGGTGAATGTATATGAGTGTTATTACTTCGTTCACTAGTCACTGTTGCATCTGTTCACGTGGCACTTTTTTGGTTTACACTGAAATGTTTGCTTTGAAGTCACTTAATTTTTAGGTTTTCCATTTCATTTTGATATATTCATTTTTACGGAGCTTATAGCGCCACACTTTTGAATTTTTTTTTGTTGTTATTTTGATCCTGAGTCTACGGGTGTGTTGGCTGCTGTTTCATTTTATTTTCAGCGCAGCGCTGTACTTTACCTTGGTATGCTGATGTAAAAAGCATTTCCCCATTCTGCCTAGTGACAGGACACTGAACACAGCTCCCTGTAATCTGGAGCGGTGATCAGTGTCGTGTCACACATAGCCCCTACCCCCCCCAGTTAGAATCACTCCCTAGGACACACTTAACCCCTGCAGCGCCCCCTCCTGGTTAACCCCTTCACTGCCAGTCACATTTACACAGTAATCAGTGCATTTTTAATTGCACTGATCGCTGTATAAATGTGAATGGTCTCAAAATAGCAGCAAAAGTGTCCGATGTGTCCGCCATAATGTCGCAGTCACAATAAAAATCGCTGAACGCCTCCATTACAAAGTAAAAAAAAATTATTAATAAAAATGCCATAAATCTATCCCCTATTTTGTAGACACTATAACTTTTGCGCAAACCAATCAATACACGCTTATTGCAATTTTTTTTACCAAAAATATATAGAAGAATACATATCGGCCTAAACTGAGGGAAAAAAATGTTTTTTTATATTTTTTTGGGGGGATATTTATTATAGCAAAAAGTAAAAAAATCATGCGTTTTTTTTCAAAATTGTCGCTCTTTTTTTGTTTATAGCACAAAAAAATAGGATTTTTTAAAACAGCTTACCTGTAAAATCCTTTTCTTTCGAAGGACATCACGGGACACAGAGCCACAGTAATTACTGATGGGTTATATAGGTATCACTGGTGATTGGACACTGGCACACCCTATCAGGAAGTTCAACCCCCTATATAATCCCTCCCCCTTGCAGGGATACCTCAGTTTTGTAGCCAAGCAATATAGTGTATTAGAAGAGGGGCGGGACCTCTGTGTCCCGTGATGTCCTTCGAAAGAAAAGGATTTTACAGGTAAGCTGTTTTAAAAAATCCTATTTTCTTTCTCGAACATCACGGGACACAGAGCCACAGTAATTACTGATGGGATGTCCCAGAGCAATGCTACCCGAGGGGGGGAACCACGACCAAGTAGGGTGCAATCAGACCTGAGGACCCTGTACCGCTGCCTGCAGCACACTACGCCCAAAGGCGATATCCTCATGCCTTCTCACATCCACCTGATAGAATCTGGTGAATGTATGAACTGAAGACCAGGTTGCGGCATTGCAGATTTGAGCCATAGAGGCCCGGTGATGCACTGCCCAAGAAGCACCAATAGCCCTTGTGGAATGTGCCCTGATCTGAAACGGAGGAATCTTCTGTTTCAAACCGTAAGCTTGAATGATCAACTGTCGAATCCATTTAGAAATGGTAGCTTTTGACGCTGCCTGTCCTCTATTGGGACCCTCTGGCAGCACAAACAAAACATCCGTCTTGCGGATCTGAGTAGTTGCCCCTAGATAGGCCTCAACTGCTCTTACTACATCCAACGAATGTAGAGATCTCTCTTCCGGAGAACAGGGATCTGGAAAAAAGGAAGGTAGAACAATGTCTTGGTTTAAATGAAAATCAGAAACCACCTTTGGTAAAAAACTAGGATGAGGGTGTAGTACCACTCTATCCTTGTGTATAATCAAATAAGGCTCCTTACAGGAAAGAGCTGCTAATTCTGATACTCTTCTAGCAGAAGAGATGGCCACCAGAAAAATTAATTTCCTTGTCAACAAGACCAAAGGAATCTGACTTATTGGTTCAAAAGGCTGTTTCTGTAACACAGCCAGGACCAAATTCAAGTCCCAGGGGTTTAGGGGCGCTTTAACCGGAGGATTAAGACGCATCACCCCCTGCATAAAGTTTCGGACCAAAGAATGCGAAGCAAGTGGCCGCTGAAATAATACTGATAAAGCAGAAACCTGGCCCTTGATGGTACTCAAGGCCAGCTTCATCTCTAATCCCATCTGTAGAAAATCAAGGATTCTACCTATGACATATTTCCTGGGATGCCAACCTCTGGATTCACACCAGGTTATATAAGCCTTCCAGACTCTATGATAAATCATCCTGGAAGCTGGCTTCCTTGCATTAATCAAGGTAGATATGACAGGACCTGAGAGCCCACGACTCTTCAGAACGTGGGTCTCAATAGCCAAACCGTCAAATTTAGCGTTTGTAAGGCAGGATGGAACACTGGACCCTGAGATAACAGGTCTGGGCGTACCGGTAGGGTCCACGGGGAACCCACCGTCATCCTTACTATTTCTGCATACCAAGTCCTTCTGGGCCAAGCGGGGGCCACCAGAAGTACCGACTTCCTTTCCTGCCTGATCCTGCGAAGGAGTCGTGGTAGTAGCAGAATAGGTGGGAATGCGTAAATCAGTGAGAACCGATGCCACGGAATCACCAACGCATCCGTCCCGCATGCAAGAGGATCTTTTGTCCTTGCCACAAATCTGTCTATCTTTTTGTTGAATCGGGATGCAAAGAGATCTATATCTGGAACCCCCATCTTTGGCATATGGCCCAAAAGACATCAGGATGCAGAGACCATTCCCCTGGAAGTAACTGCTGGCGACTTAGATAGTCCGCCTGCCAATTCTCTATTCCCGGGATGAAAACTGCCGATATGCATGGCACATGCATCTCTGCCCAGACTAAGATCTGGTTCACCTCTTTTTGAGCAGCTCGGCTCCGGGTGCCTCCCTGATGATTGACATAAGCCACTTCTGTGGCATTGTCGGACTGGATCCTGACCGGACAACCCTGTAGCCTGATAGTCCAGGCTTTTAGAGCTAGATGTATCGCCCGGATCTCCAGAATGTTGATGGGTAAGGTCCTCTCTGTCTTGGACCATACCCCTT
Organism: Aquarana catesbeiana; assembly: GCF_042186555.1. Lineage (NCBI taxonomy): Eukaryota > Metazoa > Chordata > Amphibia > Anura > Ranidae > Aquarana > Aquarana catesbeiana. Next base: position 389,275,845 of record NC_133328.1, on the reverse strand, counting down.
GGACCGCAGCCTGTTCAAGAACTGCTCCCCAACCTGACAGACTGGCATCTGTTGTTACCACCGTCCAGGTAACCGGTAGAAAGGATTTCCCCTTCTGCAGGTTTTCGGGTATGAGCCACCAATTGAGGCTCTGACGCACCGCATGCGACAGGTGCATCGGAAAGTCTAATGCCTGAACCTTCTTGTTCCAGGTCGACAGAATACTGTGTTGCAGCATTCTTGAGTGAAACTGAGCATAGGGAACTGCTTCGAATGAAGACACCATCTTCCCTAGTAGCCTCATACAAAGGCGGACTGAGGGACCCTTCTTGGTCCTTACTGTCAGAATCAGCTCTCTCAAAGCAGTGATCTTTGCCTGGGGTAGAAATATTTTCTCCTGGCTTGTATCTATAATCAGACCTAAATACTCCAGTCTTCTTACTGGTTTTAGGAAAGACTTTTCTAAGTTGAGGATCCAACCCAGGTGTTCTAGATACCTGACCGTGGTCCTCAAGTTTCCATTCAAAGAGGCTACCGACCAGTCTATCAAGAGCAGGTCGTCTAGGTATGCTATGACAGCTATACCCTGAGCCCTTAATCTGGCCAGAGGAGGAGCCAAGATCTTTGTGAACACTCGAGGTGCAGTGGCTATCCCAAAAGGCAGAGCCACAAACTGGAAATGGCGCCCTCCTACCTCGAAGCGCAGAAACTTCTGATGAGCAGGAAAAATGGGCACATGCAGATATGCATCTCTGATGTCTATTGATGCCAGAAATTCTCCTCCCTGCAGGGTGGGAACTACTGTTCGAATTGATTCCATGCGGAAGGATTGAATCCTTAGGAATCGGTTCAGATCCCTTAAGTCCAAAATGGGCCTGACATCCCCATTTGGCTTTTGGACCGTGAAAAGGTTGGAATAGAAGCCCAATTAATAACAAAAATTAAAAAAGCATCTGCTGCGCCAACCAAATAAACAACAAGCAGCCAACACCACCAATTAGACCAATTGTGAAAATCAATAGAAAAAAGAAAAAAAGTGTAGCGCTGTGATGTGCCAATCAGTAATAGTATAACATAAACCATTTAACACACCTTTATGTTTTTCAAATGTTAGGTCCTGTTAGACCTCACAAGACAAAAAGCAATAGACTAATTAAAAAATCAAATGTTTTAAAAAAGACATTGTTAGCAATAAATCATGTGTAATAAACAATATGTAATAAAACAATGTGATTTATGTGTATATCATAAAATAATAATAATCCAAAACCCTCAATCCAAATACAAACATGTATAACGTGAAATGGGGTAGGGATAAATGGCAAGTCCCTGGGGGGTTAAACAGTTCATTAAATCAGGTAGAGAGATCAAGGAACATAGATGTGAGTCTCAAAATAACATCTATTCCTATCTCCAATGGATTCTTCCAATGCTCGACCAGGCAGAAAGATAATATAAAATGCCCTTACCGGACGTGGTGGACTCACAGGCCGTTGGCGGTGAGTCATACGGGCTTGCACCGTTAGGTACGGCAAGGTTACAGCTGCTCTTGGTCCACGACAAACGAGTCCTGGAAGGGTCTCCAATCCTGAACAGTCCCCCGGAATCGTCCTCCAGCGATCACTTGAATCTCATATAATTGAGATGCAGGAAACAGGAGAAAAAAGGCTCCACATGGCATAAATTCCGGATTACCAAAGAATTTTATTGTATAAAAGTTCCAATAAAAATTCAAGTAAAAACAAAATTCATATAATCGAAAAAGGATAAAATTTAGCGCAGTAGACAGATGGTTAGGGTAGCGTCATACACCCATATGTATGACGCTACCCTAACCATCTGTCTACTGCGCTAAATTTTATCCTTTTTCGATTATATGAATTTTGTTTTTACTTGAATTTTTATTGGAACTTTTATACAATAAAATTCTTTGGTAATCCGGAATTTATGCCATGTGGAGCCTTTTTTCTCCTGTTTCCTGCATCTCAATTATATGAGATTCAAGTGATCGCTGGAGGACGATTCCGGGGGACTGTTCAGGATTGGAGACCCTTCCAGGACTCGTTTGTCGTGGACCAAGAGCAGCTGTAACCTTGCCGTACCTAACGGTGCAAGCCCGTATGACTCACCGCCAACGGCCTGTGAGTCCACCACTTCCGGTAAGGGCATTTTATATTATCTTTCTGCCTGGTCGAGCATTGGAAGAATCCATTGGAGATAGGAATAGATGTTATTTTGAGACTCACATCTATGTTCCTTGATCTCTCTACCTGATTTAATGAACTGTTTAACCCCCCAGGGACTTGCCATTTATCCCTACCCCATTTCACGTTATACATGTTTGTATTTGGATTGAGGGTTTTGGATTATTATTATTTTATGATATACACATAAATCACATTGTTTTATTACATATTGTTTATTACACATGATTTATTGCTAACAATGTCTTTTTTAAAACATTTGATTTTTTAATTAGTCTATTGCTTTTTGTCTTGTGAGGTCTAACAGGACCTAACATTTGAAATACATAAAGGTGTGTTAAATGGTTTATGTTATACTATTACTGATTGGCACATCACAGCGCTACACTTTTTTTCTTTTTTCAATAGAAGCCCAATCCCTGGTCCTTTGCGGGAACTATCATAATGACCTCCTGCGACAAAAGTCGCTCTAACGCTAGAAGGAGCGACTGCTTCTTCTCTGGGTCTCTGGGAACATTTGATCTGAGGAACCGAGGAGAAGGGAATTCCTGAAACTCCAGCTTGTACCCTAAGGTTACCGTGGAGACTACCCATCTGTCCTGGAAGTCCTCGTGCCAGAGCTCTGAGAACTGTCGCAGTCTTCCCCCCACTCGAGTGAGCGGGGGCGCCCCCTCATGCAGAGGTCTTAGTGCTGTGCCTAGTAGGCTTCTTTCCCCATGACTTCTTTTGTCCCTGGGGTTGACTCTTGTCTCTGGACCCCGATGGAGGCGGCCGTCGAGACTGCCTGGAGGCTGAAGCCCCCGGCGCTGGGGAAAGAGTCAGTTTGAAAGAGGGACACTTACTCTTCTTCTTGACAGGTAAGAGAGTGCTTTTCCCACAAGAGATTCTCTTGATATAGTTATCCAAGTCCTCTCCAAACAACCTTGCACCATGAAATGGAAACCCAGCCAGTAGCTTCTTACATGGTGCTTCGGCTGACCAATTTTTCAACCATAGGATTCTACGTATATGCACCAACCCCAGTGAAAGACGGGAGGTTTGCACGATAGAATCTCTAATGGCGTCAACCACAAAGCATAAGGCCGCTGGAAGGTTAGCAAACCCCTGGGCCTGCTGTTCAGGTAATACTTTGATGACCTGCTTAACATGGTCTCTTAAGTATTGACAGACTCCAATCGCTGCTACTGCAGGTTGGGCCACTGATCCTGCTAAGGAGAAAACATCCTTCAATAGGGATTCCATCCTTTTATCTACAGGATCCCTGAGCATCTGAGCATTGTCTACAGGACAAGTCAGGCTATTATTTACGGAGGAAATGGCGGCATCAATAGCCGGTATTCCCCACATTTTAATAAACTTTTCTTCCATCGGATAAAGTGTTGAAAACTTTCTCGGCGGAAAAAAAAACGTTTGTCTGGGTGATCCCACTCAGAATAAATAAGCTTTTCAAGTAAAGTATGAACAGGAAAAGCATGTGCTGCTTGGAAAGGTTTCAGTGACCCCAAAGCAGAAGAGGATTCTTTAGCAGTTTCAGGTATGGGCAACTTAAATGTGGAGCGGACCAATCCAGTGAGGATCTGCACTAAGACTTTCTCCTCTTGGGAAGTCGCAGAGGGTCCCTCTCCACCTGAATCCTCCGAAGAGGAATCATCCATCCCATCCCGATCCTCTGAAAGGGATTCATCTCCTTTATCCCAGAGCTCCTCTGTCTAAGGGTCTTGGGGAACAGAGGAAAGCCTAGTGCGTTTTCTTCCACTGAGTGAAGACGTAATCACGGCCATTAATCTTTCCTCTAGACCATTAATGGTTGAGGAAAAAACCTCTTGTGTAATATATACAGGGGCTGAAGTGCCAGAAGCAGGTGTAGCCCCTGACCCCGATGGCTCTCCCTGGCTAGCCGTCCCTGGCCCATCTTTAGGGGGGGAGGATGCTGCCGACAGGGGGCCCTCAGAACCTGAACGAGATCCCCTAGTGTCTCTGGTTCCTGGGGTGCTTGAACCTCTTCTACCCATAGTGCAAAGCAACAAGGTGTGAGGTATACAAATGAACACTGCCCGCTGAGCGATGTAGTCTGGCTAAAAGCCTTGCTACCCAATGCTCAGTCTGGTGTTACTTCAGTAAATGCTGCCTAGGAGAATGCCTGTGTCCCACCTTACATGCGACCGTCAGCTCTGTGTCTCTCAGAAGGCTGAGTGCACCTGTACAGAGTGCCTTTAATAGCCTGCAGCTGGCCTGAGTGGGAGTCTAAACACTCTGTGCTGACATCCCGCCCCCTCCTCTACCGCCCCCCCCCCCTCGAGTTTTGAAAAAAACGAGCGCTTCCCGCACTGCCGACTCTCCTGTCATGCTTCTGGAGAAAAGGCTGGGGATGGGGGGGGGGAAGGAGGGAGACTGGTAACAAGATCTGCCTGAACGGCTATCTTCAGAGATGGTGGCCATTAGGCCGCAGAGCCCGGGTGGTATAACCACTTTCTAGACCCCTGTGGCCCCTCTCTAGCCTGGGGGGAACATTCAAACATGAGAAATCCCCCTTTCCACCTTACCTGCTTGCAGCCTGCTTTGAGATGCTGGGACATAATCAGCACTGAACACCTGAGACAGTCAGTCAGCATGTGTAGGTTTGTGCTCTTGGCAGCCCCCGGTGGTCACAATAGGCATAGCATGCATTTACCTTAAAGGAGAAAAGCCACTAGAACTCAAAAATTCTGTGGAATCTCCTCTTACCTTATCCAGCCGCAGGGTGCTGTTTACACAGACCCAATCTTCACCTCTCACGGTGGGCTCCGTTTGAAAAAACCGTCAGAGACTGGGGCCCCCATCAGTAGGGGGATCCAACAGTTCTGGGACCGTAAAGCACCTCGCCAGAAATTAGGAAGTTTAAAGCCATTTTCTGATCTGCGGGGTCCAGCTCTCTAAAAAGATAAGCATTACGGGTAAAACCTCGTTTCTTCGGACACGAGGCCCGGGTACCATTCAATTCGGCCATGAAAAGACACTTTGAATGGATCCGGTTCGCCTGGCTTGCCCCAGTATAGGATCTTAGGATATTCCCTTTGGAGCTCAGCACAGGACATCTTTACACGTCCATCACCTAAGACACTGGCGTAAAAACTGAGGTATCCCTGCAAGGGGGAGGGATTATATAGGGGGTTGAACTTCCTGATAGGGTGTGCCAGTGTCCAATCACCAGTGATACCTATATAACCCATCAGTAATTACTGTGGCTCTGTGTCCCGTGATGTTCGAGAAAGAAATAAAAACGCAGAGGTGATCAAATACCACCAAAAGAAAGCTCTATTTGTGGGGGAAAAAGGACGTCAATTTTGTTTGGGAGCCACATCGCACGACTGCGCAATTGTCAGTTAAAGCGACGCAGTGCCGAAGCGCAAATAGTGCTCTGGTCTTTGGCCAGCCAAATGCTCCGGGGGTTAAGTGGTTAAAGTGACATTGGAGGTTCAATAAAAAATGTCGCCTCTCAGACTCTATTGTGTTCCAGGTATGGGACAGGAAGGTCTTGGTTTGCAGCTGGAACACAGCACAGTATGCTGTATGTAGACTTAGCTACATACAGTACATTCAGCAGCCTCATATGTTAGTGAGGAACAAAGTTCATTTGGGCCAGACTGACCCAAAGGAACTATGTAAAGTTTAAAAAAAGCTGGAGTTTAGCTTTAACCCTTGCAGTGTGATTGGGGGGGTTCAGCTTTAAGGGGTTTTGACCAGTCAGCCATGTAGTCACAGCCAGTATGGAGTAAAGAGCAGGTCCCTTTAAGTTCTGAGTTCTAGAGAGAGAGAGAGAGAGAGAGAGAGAGAGAGAGAGAGAGAGAGAGAGAGAGAGAGAGAGAGGGTTCTTTGACTAGAACAGTAAGCACACTGTTAAGGCAGGACACTTCTGGATCCATGGGAGAAACATACCACATTTGTACAATATCCTCCACAAACAGGTACAAAACCAATAGGCATTTGTGGGGAGCAAACAGCTTGTCAGAGTGTTTCTAATCTACACAGAGAAAGAGCTGGAAAAGCATGTGCAATGGAAAAGTCTTTGATGCCTCAGGAGCTTGTAAGGAACCAAGACTGAAAACGGCACAGATAAAAGCAACAGGACGTTCCAGAGTGGTGGCTATCACATAAATAAGAGCTGAAATAGTCTCTTAATTAAGGAGTGATAGTAGTAGACTGCAACTGCTCAGTGGCAAGCTCATCAAAGGTTAGAGCTATTCAAAAAGCAGAAACAGCAGCAGGGAGATGCTTCCTCAACACTATATTGGAAGAAAGAGTGCGCAGAGAACTTGAGCGACACTCCATCCAGCAGATGAAATCATCAGGAATTTAAAAAGCACCCACTTTAGTGAATGAGTTAGCTCCTAGTGCTCAGCCCAACTTGCCTACTTACTAGGTCAGTCTTTCGAGGGGCAAGTGGTGAGGCACTGCCATCGGTTCTGGACCCAGAAAGCGTGCCACATCTAACTTTTACCAGAATAGAGTCTGGAACGTGCTCTACATAGTAACCCAGTGCCTAAAGGTCACTCCAGGCTATTCCTGTAACATCCAGAGCAGCAGGGACCAGAAACAGCACTCCAAAGCCAGACTGAGGATGGCTGCACTGGATAGCTGCAATCAAAAAGACAAATCTCCAGTAGAGAGGAAAAAAGAAAAATAATCTTTAATACAACAAAGCTGCAAAAAATATGTAAATGTAGAATACTAGCAAAAAACCGAGGCATGCTGGTAAGTAGGAGGGGTTATCCTGAGCTGACCTACAGTTTTTGTGCTCGTCAGTGTGCAGTCCTCCTGTATGTGGCAATATAACTTGTTTTTATATCAACCTAATGGGTTATTTCTACAACTATGAGACCAACAATTGATAACTTATAAAAAAGTACAGTAAATGTGGATGATCTCATTCAATTTGGCATCTAGCATGAAAAAAATAGGATTTTTATAACAGCTTACCTGTAAAATCCTTTTCTTGAAGTACATCACAGGACACATGACCATAGTAATAACTATATAGGTATATAGGGCACCTTCAGGTGATGACACTGGCACACCCAAGGCAGGAAGTTCACTCCCTATATAACCCCTCCCCTTACCAGGAGTACCTCAGTTTTTGTAGCAAAGCAATATACATAAATCCCAAAAGAGGGGAGGGACCTCTGTGCTCCGTGATGTACTTCAAGAAAAGGATTTTACAAGTAAGCTGTTATAAAAATCCTATTTTCTTTATCGTACATCACGGGACACAGACCCATAGTAATAACTATATGGGACGTCCCATAGCAATGCTATTTGAGGGGAGGGAGACACAACCAGCTGGGTGTCAACAGACTTGAGGACCTATACTGCAGCACATTGCACCCAAAGGCGATATCCTCATGCCTTTTTACATCCACCTGATAAAACCTGGTGAATGTATGGACCGAAGACCAAGTTGCGGCCTTACAGATCTGAGCCATGGAGGCATGGTGATGCACTCCCCAAGAAGCACTAACTGCTCTGGTAGAGTGTGCCTTGACTTGAAAAGGAGGAACCTTACCTTTTAAACCATAGGCCTGATTTATAACTTACTTAATCCATTTAGATATAGTTGATTTCGATGCTGCCTGTCCTTTCCTAGGACCTTCTGGCAGCACAAATAAGACATCAGTTTTCCGGATCTGAGCAGTCATCTTTAAATATACTTTGACCACTCTCACCACATCAAGATAATGTAGTGACTTCTCTTCCCTAGAACATGGTTTTGGAAAAAACGACGGTAGGACAATATCTTTGGTTCAGGTGAAAACCTGAGACCACCTTAGGCAGAAAACTTGGACGAGGGCGCAACACGACCCTGTCCTCGTGAATAATTAAATATGGCTCTTTACAAGAAAGGGCAGCCAATTCCGAAACCCTCCTCGCTGAGGATATAGCAACCAAGAACACAAATTTCCTTATCAGAAGGACTAAGGGAGTATGCTGTATCGGTTCAAAGGGCTGATTTTGCAACACTGACAAAACCAAGTTCAAGTCCCAAGGCTTCAAAGGTGATCTAACTGGCGGACCACATCACCCCTTGCATAAAAAACTTGGATCAAAGAATGCAAAGCAAGCGGTCTTTGAAATAAGACCAATAAAGCAGAGACTTGGCCCTTAATAGTACTCAAGGCCAGCTTCATCTCTACCCCAAACTGTAGAAGGCAAGAATTCTGCCTATGCTATACTTCCGAGGGTGCCAACCCTTGGACTCACACCAGGAAACATAAGCTCTCCAGACTCTATAATATCTGACTCTGGGAGCTGGCTTCCTTGCATTAATCAAGGTAGAGATAACTGACCCGGATAGCCCACGTTTCTTCAGAATGTGGGTCTCAATAGTCAAGCCGTTAAATTTAGAGTTTGTAAGGTAGGATGGAATTTCGGCCCCTGCGAGAGTAGGTCTGGACGCAGTGGAAGGGACCATGTTCCGCGTGCAAGTTGATCCCTTGCCCTGGACACAAAGGTGAACAACTACATGTTGGACCTGGATGCCAAAAGACCTACGTCCGGGGTCCCCCATCTTTGGCAAACAGCCAGAAAAATGTCAGGGTGAAGGGACCATTCCCCCGGGAATAACTGCTGGCGACTCAAGTAGTCCGCCTGCCAATTCTCTACTCCCAGAATGAAGATTGCCCATAGGCAAGGAACATTCCTTTCTGCCCAAGTTAGAATATGGCTCACCTTTCTCTGAGCTGCAAGACTCTTGGTGCCCCCTTGGTGATTGATATAAGCTACAGCTGTGGCATTGTCGGATTGGATCCTGACAGGACAACCCCGTAACCTGAATGTCCAGGCCTTCAGAGCCAGACGCGCTGCCCGATTCTCTAGGATGTTGATGGGTAAGGTTCTTTCGGGTCTTGACCACTGTCCCTGGACGGTTGTCTTTTTTAGTACTGCTCCCCAACCTGAAAGGCTGGCATCTGTCTTTACCACTTTCCAGATAACTGGTATGAAGGATTTTCCCTTCAGCAGATTCCAGGTTACCAACCACCAATTAAGGCTCTGGGACATCTTTGGGGACAGTCGCATTGGTAAATCTAGAGCCTGGACCCTCTTGTTCCAAGCAGACAGGATACTGTTTTGCAACAGTCTCGAATGGAACTGGGCGAAGGAAACCGCTTCGAATGAAGCCCCCATCTTTCCTAACAACCTCATGCAAAGGTGAATGGAGGGATCTCTCTTCGACCTGACCATCTGCACCAGCTCTCTTATGGTGCTGATCTTTGCCTGAGGAAAAAACACCTTTTTCTGGGCTGTGTCAATGATCAGACCTAAGTACTCCAGCCTTTTTAGTGGTTTTAAGGAAGACTTTTCTAGGTTGAGAATCCAGCCTAGGCTTTCCAGGTATTTGACTGTGCTCACACACTTTGCTCCAAGCAGGCAACCGACCGGGCCAATTAGTAATAGATCATCCAGGCTATTATGCCCTGCGCCCTTAGCCTGGCCAAAGGTGGAGCCAGATTCTTTGTAAATACCAGGGGGTGCTACAGCCAGCCCGAAGGGCAAGGCCACAAACTGAAATTGGTGCTATTTGACCTCAAACCGCAGAAATCTTTGGTGAGCGGGAAATATAGGAACATGCAGATATGCATCACTGATATCGATAGATGCCAGAAATTCCCCTCCTTGTAGGATAGAAACCACCGACCTGATCGACTCCATGCGAAAAAAGCGGACCTTCAGGAACTGATTCAGACTTTTTAGATCTAGAATGGGTCTGACATCTCCATTCGGTTTTGGTACCGTGAAGAGGTTTGATTAGAACCCAAAACCTTGGTCTTCTGTGGGGATTTCCATGATAACCCCCTGAACCAGTAATCGGTCTAATGCCCGAAACAGAGATTGCCTTTTACTTGGATCTTTGGGAATGTTTGGCCTCAGAAAACGAGGCAGTGGAAACTCTCGAAACTCCAATTTGTAACCTAGAGCTATTGTAGAGATGACCCATCTGTCCTGAATTTCCTCCTGGCAGACTTCTGAGAACTGCAGAAGTCTTCCCCCCACCCTGGCGAGTGGGGGCGCCCCTCCATAATGAGGCCTTAGAATTCTGTTTTGCAGGTTTCCTCCCCCAGGACTTCTTTTGTAACTGGGCCTGACCCTGAGGCTTTCCTCTAGAGCCTGACGGCGGAGGCGGTCGCAACAGCCTAGAATGTCCCTGGCCCTGGAGGAGTAGCCGCCTAAATGAAGAGCGTTTATTCCTTCTTTTGACTGTCAAGAGAGTACTTTTCCCACTTGAAATCTTTAGGATGTATTTGTCCAAATCATCCCAAATATCCGATCCCCATGAAAACGAAAACCAGTCAGGAGCCTTTTTTCTAGTGCTTCGGCTGACCAATTATTCAACTACGCATGTGCACTAGCACAAGTGCAAGGCAAGATGCCTGGTGAAAAGAATCCTCAATGGCGTCAATAGCAAAACATAATGCCCTTGGCAGTTCGGCCAAGTCCCGGGCCTGTTGCACAGGAATCTCCTTAAGGGCCTGTTTAAACTGGTCCTTCAGGGATTGACAGATGCCTATTGCAGCGACTGCAGGCTGAGTAACTGCACCTGCCAAAGAAAAAGAGGATTTTAACAGGAATTCCAATCTTTTATCTGTTGGATCCTTAAGCATTTGAGCATTGTCTACTGGACAAGTTAGACTTTTATTCACACAGGATAATATAGCAGCGTCAACTGCTGGTACATTCCATCTTTTGGTGAATTTCTCCTCCATGGGATAAAGTACTGAAAATCTTTTAGGAGGAAGAAGGTGCTTATCTGGGTGATCCCATTCAGCATAAATAAGCTGTACCAGTAATGCATGGACGGGAAATGCATGCAAAGTCTGCAGAGGTTTTAAGGAACCCAAAGAAGAAGCGGAACTTTCGGCTGACTTGGTTAAGGGCAGCATGAAAGTTGACTGGACCATTTCTGTCAGAGACTGTACCAGTAATTTCTCAGATTGCGAGGCCGAAAAGTGTTCTTCCATCGTTGATTCCTCAGAAGAGGAATCATTGGATTGTCTTTCCTCCTGATCCCCTGAGGGTAATACATCATCCTCCACCCACTGTTCCTTTGATAAAGGGTCTGAGGTGGGGGATCTACCCCGCTTCCTATCCTTTTGGATGGAAGATGTAATTAAAGCCGCTAAACTCTGCTCTAGCCCTAGCAGGGCAAAGGAAAAGGCATCTTCAGTCATATATACAGGGGCTGAGATGTTGGAAGCAGCTGCAAAACCCACAGGTTCCAATGACATCCTGGCTACCCACTTCTGGTACTTCAGGCGAAGATGACAATGTGGAGGCATGACTAGGAGTCCTCAACGCCTGGGGGTGAGGCTTTAGGTACCTTCTTTAAGGTCTTTGCACTGGCCTTTTTAGAAGGCATAGTCCTAAGCACAAAAGCAGAGGCACTAAATAAATGCACCACTTGCTGGGTTATAGTCTAGCAAATAAAGTCCAGCCTGATGCTGAGTAAAATGTATTTCCATCTAATTGGGAATGCCTGTATGCAGCGCCTTACGTGCCCCCACCGCTCCTGTGTCTTGTGTGATCAGCAGCTGTACTCTCCAGCTACTAGCTGAGGAGAATCAGTTTTCTGGGCTCGGCGTCCCCAGCACCTGTGTGTCCTTGTGGATGCTATGCCCCGCACACGGCGCTGTGCTTAAGCCATGCCCCCTCCGTACATCAACCCGCCCCCCCCCCCCAGTTTTAAAACTTCAAACAATTCGCTCGTGGGTGGCGCTTGGGTCTGTCAGACGGCAGACCCAGCGAGAGGGGAGGGGGAAGCTGGATCCAGGCAGCCCAAAATATAGGGAAAACCACCGCACTCCCAAGGGGAGGGAGGGGGTGGGGAGGAGTACAAACTGCTGTTGTACCTTCCAGACCCTTATTTCCCTCAGGGAGGAAAATCCCCCATGAACAATGCTGCATGAACAAGACCACACACATGCTGTTTAGCTGCTTAACACAGGGCTGAACTGAGAGGCAACGTACAAAGGTATGTGCATTTACTCCCTCTAGTGGAGACTTTAAGGCATAACAACATTTTACTCAAGGAAGAAAAACCATAGGTGGACTTTTTACAGTTCCTAAGCTTCTTGCCTTACTTTAGCCGCAGGATACTGCTGACAACAGACAGGTCCAACCTTCACCCATCACGGCGGCCTGTGTTTAGAAAACCTTCAAGGACCGGGTCCTTTTTTATCGGGGTTCCACTCCCTTGGACCTGTATAGCACCCCACCAGGAAAACTTTATGGTAATGTGAGCATGATCAAAGCACTGGTACCGGGGTCCAGCCCTCCAAAGAGAGGCGTTACAGGCAAAACCTCGTTCTTCTTATATGAGGCCCAGGTACCATCCACTTTGGCCTCAGTGGCACTTTGGATGGATCCAGTCTGTAGTAGCTGGTCTCAATCCAGTAAAGGATCCTTCCAGCAGAGCTCCTCAGAGCATATCTTCAATCGTGACCAACACCTTAGACACCGGCAAAAAAAAACGGAGGTACCCCTGGTAAGGGGAGGGGTTATATAGGGAGTGAACTTCCTGTCTTGGGTGTACCAGTGTCCATCACCTGAAGGTGCCCTATATACCCATATAGTTATTACTATGGCTCTGTGTCCCAGGATGCATGATAAAGAAATGCTTGATTAATTAACCAGTTTGTCTGTGGTAAAAAAAAAAAAAAAAAATGAACCCGCTCAATCTGAATAAAACTCATTCAGCAATTTAGTCAGTAGAAGGGTGCAAATAAAGAGCAATTAAAGACCAAAAACACTCACTTGATTGCCGTGTGGTATTTGCAGGAGTTAGGAGGCCTGAAACCCCTGACATGTTTACATCAGAAAATGAGAGGCTCTCTGCCCTACCCTTTCCAGGTTTGGTCCGTTTTAGAACTGTAAATGAAGATCTGGGCTGGAAAGAAAGACAGGCAAATCCAAGTCACTAGGACAATACAGTATTGTTTTTGTATGTTAGGCAAAAAAGGTTTGGTTAGCGTGAGGAAGGTTTAGAACTCTTGGCTGGTTTCTCCTGCTCTACGCTGAAACAAAAAATGTTCATTTTTAGCCTTATTCTACTAAGTAATAATAAATCGCCCCGACAATGGATAGCAGTGAAAGTTTGACAGGGGTTCCAAGCCTTCCTCGTTCTTTACAAAAAATATTGTGGCTGGACATAAAAATGTTACTTTTACTTTAAAAACTGAATCAACGCAACCCTAGTCTATGTTTCTAAAATTATTGGGGAATTTTCCCCCGTAATGCAGTGAACAAAACATTAAGCAACCAACACTGAAGAGAACATGTCAGGATTCAAACAAGAGATGTCAACAATGGGGTTTCATCATTTTTCTTGCTTCACTACCTGGTTAGCCAATAACTAAAAAAGAAGCCAACTAAGGCTTCATGTACACGGGACGTTGTTCAACTTCTCCTGAATGATATAACTTGACAGCTGGAAACCAGCATCTAAAAAACGGCAGTTTAGTCACGTTTACATCTGTAAACGAAGCGCTGCTAAACGCAAGGTACTGCGTTTAGCAGCTTTTACAAGCTGTTAAGAGGCATTTGGCATTTCAAATGCCTCTGAACATCCTTCAGAACCCTTTTTCTTTTGTGTTCCAGAAAAAGCTTCTAAACTCAACTGCCTAGAAATGACTATAAATGACCCTGTGTACATGTACTGATAAGATAACAGAGGAGAGTTCAGGGGCAGCTGAAAAAAATGCCCAACTGCTCCTAAATGTCTGTTTACCAGCAGCAGTGTAAGGCCTCATGCACATGAGACGCTGTTAAACGCGCGTTCAGAGGCAGTTGGGCACTATTTTCAACTGCCCCTGAACTCATTCAATGGTATCCTATGTGTCCATGTACACAGTCTCGTTTTTTGGCATTTTTAGGCAGTTGTCTTTAACCTCGTTTTTCCAGAAGCAAAAAAATGGGTTCAGATGCGAAAGTTTTCCATGTTTCAGACGCCAAACACGTCTAAACGCGGCTAAACGCATCTAAACGCCGGTACTGTGTTTAGCTGCATTTGCGTTTTATAAGTGTTTTTAAAGGAACCCTATTTTTTGGACCAGCAGCAGAGAATGACATTTTGCGACCTGACTTTGGGGCCCCATATCACGAGGTCACTTGGTGCTAGGAACCCCAATTTGGTGTGCAAACACAGTGGAACTAGTCCTACAACATATCCAAATTTGGGGTTCCTAGCACCAAGTGGCCCCGAGATACAGGGCCCCAAAGTTGGGCCGCAAAATGTCAAGCACTTCTGCAGCAGACAATGACATTTTGCGACCCGACTTTGGGGCCCCATATCTTGGGGCCACTTGGTGCTAGGAACCACAAATTTGGATATGTTGTAGTGTTGGTTGCACTGTGTTAGCACACCAAATTTGGGGTTCCTAAGTGGCCCTGAGATACAAGGCCGCAAAGTTGGGTCGAAAAATGTCATTCTCTGCTCTGCAGACGCTTCTAGACGCAAACACGGTAAAACGCGGCTAAACGCGGCATGCAAATGCGGCAAAACGGGCGTTTCTAAACGCCGGTTTCAGCTTTTAAAAACATGTGTTCAGCAGAGTTTGCACCGGCGTCTCGTGTGCATGAAGCCTAACATGAGGCCTAAATGTGCAAACAGTTCCAAAATTATCAGTCATTTTCATTCTTCTTTTACACAGCGTCTGATACGTGTAATCAGGCAAAACTTTTCTATGAGGTTTTCTATACTTCCCAATCCAGAATGGGGTTTACAAAAGCCACCAAGTCGTATGCTGTTGCAGCTACTTACTCTAAGGCCCCTTTCACACGGACGGATAGAATTGTGCTTTTAGCTGCGTTTTCTACCGCACCTAAACGCAAACAATGCTTTCCTATGGCCCCATTCACACACTGCGTTTAGCTGCGTTTTGATTACATGCGGTTTTGTGCGGATAGAAAAAATAGAATTGACTGTGTCCAGGAGCGATTTAGCGCAGCTATCCGCACATTCAACCACAGATAATCACAGTGCACTGTGTCAGCTGCGGATACCTGGCTCGCTCATCGGGAAAGGAAAAATGTTTTTTTCTTTCCCAATGAGCGACAAGCACGGGGATCCGACTTGGATCCCCGCCAATGCCAGACACTGTTTGGTATGAATCTTGAGCGGGAACTCCACGCCAAATTTTAAACGGCATGGGTTCCCCTCCAAGAGCATACCAGGCCCTTTGGTCTGGTATGGATTCCAAGGGGCATCCCCTACGCCGAAAAAACGCCGTGAGGGTCCCCCCAAAATCCATACCAGACCCTTATCCGAGCACGCAGCCCGGTCGGTCAGGAAAGGGGGTGGGGACGAGCGAACCGTAGCAGGCCGCATGCCCTCAATATGGAGGGGGTTGGTGCTTTGGGGCAAGGGTCTCTTCCAGACAACCCTGGCCGTTGGTTGTCGGGGTCTGCGGGCGGGGGGCTTATCGGAATCCGGGAGCCCCCTTTAATAAGGGGGCCCTCAGATCCTGGCCCCCCACCCTGAATGAGTATGGGGTACATCATACCCCTACCCATTCACCTGGGGAAAAAAAAAGTGTCAATAAAAAAAACACACTACACAGGTTTTAAAAGTAATTTATTAGGCAGCTCCGGGGGTCTTCTTCCGAATTCGGGGATCTCTCAGGCCTCTTCTCCCTCTCTCCGGTGTCGTCTCCGTGCTCTCTCGTTCTTCTCCAGTGCCTTCTTCCTTCTGCCGGGCTCCCCCGCTATCTTCTGCTCTTTTGCTAGTGGAGGAGCCAGGTCTTCTGAGACATCTTCTTCCCTCTTCTCTTCCAGAGATGTTGACACGACGCTCCCTCTCGCTGTACTGCCGTGAGCGAGGTCCGCAACCAATTATATAGGCATGGGCCGTGGCCACCGGGAGTTGTCACCCGGTTACCCCGCCCCCTTGTGACATCACAGTCCCGGGGCATGATGGGACTGACGACATAAGGGGCGGGGTCATCGGGTGACATCACCTGGTGGCCACGCCCCATGCCTATATAATAGTTGCGGACCTCGCTCACGACATTAGAGAGAGAGGGAGCGTTGTGTCAACATCTCTGGAAGAGAAGAGGGAAGAAGACGTCTCAGAAGACCGGGCTCCTCCGCTAGCAAAAGAGCGGCAAAAGAGCAAAAGATAGCAGGGGAACCCAGCAGAAGGAAGAAGGCACCTGAGCAGAACCAGAGAGCGCGGAGACGACACCGGAGAGAGGGAGAAGAGGCCTGAGAGACCCCCGAAGTCGTCAGAAGACCCCCGAAGCTGCCTAATAAATTACTTTTAAAACCTGTGTTGTGTGTTTTTTTTATTGACATTTTTCCCCAGGTGAATGGGTAGGGGTACCCCATACTCATTCACATAGGGTGGGGGGCCGGGATCTGGGGGCCCCCTTATTAAAGGGGGATCCCGGATTCTGATAAGCCCCCTGGCCTGCAGACCCCGACAACCAACAGCCAGGGTTGTCGGGAAGAGGCCCTTGACCTCATCAACATGGGGACGATGTGCCCGCAGGGCGCCCCCCTTGCCCCAAAGCACTAACCCCCCCCATGTTAAGGGCATGCGGCCTGGTACGGTTCAGGAGGGAGGCGCTCGCTCGTCCCCACCCCCTTTCCTGACTGACCGGGCTGCGAGCTCGGATAAGGGTCTGGTATGAATTTTGGGGGGACCCCCACGCAGTTTTTTTGGCGTAGGGGGTGCCCCTTGGAATCCATACCAGACCGAAGGGCCTGGTATGCTCTTGGAGGGGAACCCATGCCGGTTTTTTATTTAAAACTTGGCGTGGAGTTCCCCCTCAAGATTCATACCAAACACAGTGCCTGGTGTTGGCGGGGATCCAAGCCGGATCCCCGTTAAATATGAGTCAGTACCCTGTCGGGTTGCTATGGAAATGGCAAACTGCAGCTAATCGCACTGTACAAATGCAGCTGATCACAATGCCTGGTGTCTTGAATTTCACAGAAAAAAAAACATGCTTTTAACTGCGGCAGAATAGCCATCCGTGTGAAAGACGCCTAATATGCAGACCACATAGTCTGTTGGCCACACCAAGCTCTGCCAACTGGCTGGATAGCTCAATTCATGGGCATGGAGCCCAGCTTACTATTACATTGATAAAAGGAAGGTAACCATTTCCCCCTGCAGCAGCACCACCCCACCCCCCACCAATGCATGCAATAATTGTATGTGCTACAGCTGACAACCATGGACCCTACCATGTTTATCACTGCCTAGATAACACGGAGCAGAAAATTATGAGAGAAATACATACCATTTTTTTCAACATGTCTTCATTGCTACTTTCAGAAGATAATGGCAGCACTGTAATAAATTAAATATTTCCAGTGACTAATGACTAGATATTAACATTGTTGCACACATATGTGTATATATAACTACTCAGAAATACCAAAGATTTACACAGATACCTCCAAATCAATTGTTTTACGTTTTGGGTAGATGCTAAGGGTTTGAGTGGAACCTCATCAACCTGGTCCTGACATAACCTTTTCCATTATTAATACATGAAGAGAACAGAGAATACATCTGCTTGAGCAGAAAGAGTAAAATGTCATAGCATGTCTGTGATTGATGGGGGGTGGCAGGGAGATCTTCTAAGAAGCCAGCATGTGATGCAAATTAGTTTTTATTTATATATATCCCCCAAAAGGTTATTCAGAATATATAAATGATATATAATATATATATATATATACACACACTGTATATATACACACACACATACACAAAGTGTGTATATATACAGTGTGTGTGTGTGTATATATATATATATATATATATATATATATATATATATATATATATATATATATATATATATATATATATATATATACCGTATTTATCGGCGTATAACATGTGCCGGCGTATAACACGCACCCAAGTTTAGGAGGGAATTTTAAGGAAAAAAACTTACATTTAAATGCCCATCAATGCAGCCTTATCAGTGTCATTGAAGCCTTCTCAGTGCAGCCTTGTCAGTGCAGCCTTGCCCCAGTGCAGCCTTGCAGCCATGTCAGTGCAGCCTTGTTAGTGCAGCCTTCCCCAGTGTCCATTGCAGGCTTGTCAGTGCAGCCTTGCAGCCATGTCAGTGCAGCCTTGCCCCAGTGCAGCCTTGCCCCAGTGCAGCCTTGCCCCAGTGCAGCCTTGCCCCAGTGCAGCCTTACGATCTCTGCTGATTGTTTGCGATCGCGCTGACACACACATCCGAGTTTACAAATTTAAATATGGCGCCGCGGAGGGACTCGGCGGAGCAGAGATACACATAGCCGAGTGTACTCGGCTCTTCTCGGATCCGCTCAGTGTCACGCCCAGTCCCGTCCTATGATGGACATAATACAGGTCCAATGGCGGGACTGGGCGTGACTGTGAGCGGAGCCGAGAAGAGCCGAGTACACTCGGCTATGTGTATCTCGGCTCCGCCCAGTCCCTGCGATCTCGGCGGCGCTTGCTCTGCTCCGCCGAGTCTGCCGGCGCCATATTTAAATCTGTACACTCAGATGTGTATGTCAGTGCGATCGCAAACAATCAGCGAAGATCGGCGGGGATCGGCGCATAACATGCACCCGCGATTTTCCCCTGCTTTTAAGGGGAAAAAAGTGCGTGTTATACGCCGATAAATACGGTATATATACACGTACATACATATACACACACACACACATACATTTAACACAGGTATGTATTCATTAAAGCTGTATTGTCTGGCTATATTGTCTGGCAGGGGTTGAACAGAGCTTTAAATCATTTGGCAGGTACGACAGCCAACATTTATATGCAATACATTTTTAAATCAGCAAGTTCTGTATGCAATATACTCCCACTTTTTAAAGAACACAATACCTTTCAGTTTACTCTTTGGTTTTGTCTTTTTACGGCTATAATCTGCAGATTTCTTATGTTCCACAATCCAGCTCTTTTCACTTTCAGCCGCGCTTGCAGAAGAAATCACATTTGTTTTCCTTACAGTCTGTGGCTAAAAGATTGGAAAAAGGTTTTGCCAATCATTTTTTAAGGATATCATGGTTAAGCTTGGCCTTATGTTCACTTTAAGGCTTCATTCTCATGGGTGCATAGACCCATACGGCCCTGAAGGTGCACCAGGGGGAACAACAGCATTCTTTGCAACTAGCCTATTAGCAGCTATCCGTGGAAGCATGGACGCACACCTCTGGATGCAAATTATCTGTGCATAAAGCTGTGTGTCCGTCCATATACAGATGTAAAAACTGGGATGTGCGGGAAAGATACATACAAAAGCTGCGTCTTTCAGGCAGTAATGGATTTTGACAGGCTAGCTGCACAGAACACCATTCATTCCCTAGGCGCATAAACACGGCCCTATGCATGGAGATAGGGGTCATTGTAATTGAATGAGGCCTAAATATCATAAACAGAAAGCATCAAGCATCTAAACAATTTTTCACTACCAATCTATGCTTTTGATGATGGATAACCTTACTGTAGAACCAAGCACAGCTTCAGGAACTGAAGTCACTATTTGGGGGTCTTTAGGCTTTAAGGACATCTACAAAGCAGTTAACTTTACATGCAAAAACTTTTTGGGTCTATCACACCCTGCATTTGGTATAAGAGATTAAAATAGAACTGTGAACACTACTTCTTAAATTTAAAAAAAAAAAGTGCCTTTATCACTTTAAAGAAAAAAAAAACTCTCCAGCAATACACACCAAACTGAGCATGTGCAGCCCAACTCAAGTAACCCTGTCTTATCTGGACCTATTCTGGAGTCAGTGGAAGAGGTGGATCTGTGCATACAGGATCCAACAGCCTTTTTACACAATGCAGAGGATTAACCCCTTAGGTTCCACAGTGAGTATAACAAGCATGCTTTACTGCATATATATAGACTGATTTTACGGTTGTGGGTTGTCAGCTGGGGGGGTGGGGGGGTGGGAAGTGACCGGGTAGTTTTTTCTGTCATCTTGGTGTGGAGGTGGCAGGGTTGCAATGTCAGATGGGTGGGAGGGGTGTATAGGTAGCCTAATGGCTAGGGAGAAATTAACCAGCACTGCTGGCTGCAGCACTGAGGAGCTAGCTGATCTACCATCAGCTACTTCAGTAGAAAAATTTAATGCAAACAGGAGAGAAGCCAGAGTGTGTTTTTCTTTTACTTATCTCTGAGGAATATCCTATGATTCATGTGAATCATAGGTTTTCTTACAAAGGACAGGGCTGTGCAACTTCCTAAGCATTCCAATTCACTGTTTCAAGGTAGCTGGCAGAGACCACCATGATAAGCAGAGAAATAAGTAATAAATGCAAGCATTTTCACAGTTCATCAAACATGCAATACAATCGTATTAAACAAACGAACATGAAATTTATCATTTTTAATAGGTATAACCAAGACCGGTTTGATTTTCTTTCAATTTATACTATCCTTGTCTTTAAATTTTCCAAAACTGTAACTCATACAAGCTGGTTAATTCTGAAGATAGTCCAAGCTAAACAGTAAGTCTAATTAATAAATGAAACCTACCTTTTTTTGGTCAGAGAGAGAAGCTCTTGTTATTGGCCTTGAGGGTGTAAGGACCAGTGTCCTAACCAAAAAGAAAGAATTGAAATGATCAATTTCAAAACATGTGTTAGAGCACACCATCATCAAGAAAGCCAAATGTGTTTTGTTCACACGCATTGCAAGGTTTGTCTAAGTTAATCAGTATGCCAGCCCTTTTACAAATCTCTCCTTGTATGCTCATGTTCCAACAGGTGGGCCTAGCACGCCACCGGTAATTTTGACATCAAATTTCAATTTCGTTTTAGTCAGTCTTTTGAATAAAATGCCATTTTCGTTTTGGTCGTATTTTAGTTGACTAAAATCTTCAGTACCCACCTGAACCTCCCCTTTCCTTGGAGACCTGCCTGTGTTAAAAGGCCCAGCCCCCTGACTCTCGGCAAGCTGTATTGGCTGAGAGACGCAGGCTCTCTCTGCCTGCCTGTTGTCTGGGAGTTCTGAAGCAATGCCCTGCAAACCACAGAAATCCCCCATCTGATTTGTGTCTGGATGTGAAAGCCTTCCCAAACCGTCCAGTTCTCTGCCCTGTGCACTCCCTCACTCCCATTTACTTTTCCATTCCCACTTGCAGGTCACCTCACAATCCCCAAAATATAATGCACGCTGCCCACTTCCTCACTCCCATTTACTTCCATCCTGACATTACAGCAAATATTTTACATTTTTTTTTATATTTTAACGTTACACTTCTGTTTGTCAAAAAAGTAATATTTTTGTTTTTTAAGCTTGCTTTTATTTATAAAGACATTATCTATTACAATGGCTAAATCTGTGTCTGTAGTGCATGTTTAAACCATAATAGCATAAATAATAACAATATTAGGTTTTTACTCTTAGCAGTATATAAGTGTGGCAATTCAAGAGAAATGTTTAAATAATACATTACAATTTAACCAAACCCATTTGATTCTAGTCGACTAAAATGAAAAGGAGATTTTAGTCGACTAAAATGAAAGTCCACTTCAACACTCTACTCTGTCCTCCACCCTCTAACTCACTCCCTGCCCAGGAGATTGCCAATCACTTCAAAAATAAGATTGATACAATTCATGGGGAGATCTCCAACACGCAGAAACCTCCCCCACGCAACACCCCATGTCCACAGATATAATCATTACTTCCCTCATTCAACCCTGCTAGTATTAATAAGATTGTTAAACTTTTATCTAACGCTCATCCAACACCTGCCCCCTGGATCCTGCTCCCTCGCAAATGCTACGCTCACCCTTTGACACGATTCTACACTCTCTAACTCACATTTTCAACTTCGCCCTCTCTTGTGGCATCTTCCCAAACTCTCTAAAACATGCGCTAGTCAGCCCCATACTTAAAAAGCCCTCACTGGACCCCACAAATCTTAACAACCTACGTGCCATCTCCTTACTCACCTTCTCCTCCAAACTTCTTGAAAGACTGGTCTGCAACTGACTGAGCGACCATCTGACCATGAACAAACTTCTTTATCCCCTTCAGTCCGGATTTCGCCCTTAACACTCCACGGAAACTGCTCTCAAACTCTCAAATGACCTACTAATGGCTAAAACCAGCAGACACTATTATGTACTACTTCTCCTGGATCTCTCTGCTGCCTTTGACACAGTGGACCACCCCCTCCTCCTCAATAAACTCCACTCCTTCACTCTTCGCTGGTTCTCATCCTACCTATCCCACCGCTCCTTCAGTGTCACTTACAACTCTACTTCCTCCTCTTCTCTTCCTTTCCCTGTTGTTCTGTCCTTGGACCTCTCCTTTTCTCAACCTACACCACCTCCTTGGGTCAGTTGATTGCCTCCCACGGCTTTCAATATAATCTCTACGCTGATGACACCCAAATCTATCTCTCTACCCCCCAGCTCTCTCCATCTGTCTCCTCACACATCACCAACTTACTAGCAGACATATCAGCCTGGATGTCACATCACTTTCTCAAACTCAACCTTTTCAAAACTGAGCTCATGACATTTCCTCCCTCAGGTGCCACTTACCCTGATTTCTCTGTCAATATCAGCGGCTCAACTATAAACTTATCCCCACACGCCAAGGTCCTAGGTTTAATCCTGGACTCTGAACTAACCTTTTAGGCCCCACATCCTATTGCTATCCAAAATTTGCCGCCTCAACCTCCGCAATATCTCCAAGATACGCCCCTTCCTAACCAATGTTACCACAAAGCTTCTAATCCACTCCCTGGTCATCTCCTGCCTCAACTACTGAAACTCCCTCCTCATTGGCTTACCTCTAAATAGGCTATCCCCACTTCAGTCCATCATTATTATTCATAATTTATATAGCGCCAACAGTTTATGCAGCGCTTTACAATGTATAGGGGGGACAACACAATTACAGTACAGTTCAATACAAAAGGTAGAGGAGGGCCCTGCTCGTAGAGCTTACATTCTAAAGGGAGGGGGTGGTGGTACAAAAGGTAATAGCTGCAGAGAATGATTTGATGGGGGTGGCTCGGGGACAGTTGTTAGGTGGGTGTGGTATAGGCTTCCCTGAATAAATGAGTTTTCAGGGATCTCCTAAAGGTGGACAGGGCAGGGGCTGATCGGACATACTGGGGCAGAGTTCCAGAGGATGGGAGAGGCTCTGCAGAAGTCCTGAAGGCAAGCATGGGAGGAGGTAACAAGGGAGCTGGAGAGCAGGAGGTACTGGGAGGAGCGGAGGAGACGATTTGGGCGATATCTGCAGATGAGGTTGGCGATGTAGATGGGGGAGATGTTGTGAATGGCCTTGTATGGTATGGTTAGCATTTTGAATTTTATACGGTGGGGTAGGGGAAGCCAGTGAAGTGATTGGCAGAGAGGGGCAGCAGTCACGGATCGATTAGTGAGGTGTATTAGTCTAGCAGCAGAATTCACAATAGACTGAAGGGGGATAGCCTGCTTAAGGGTAGGCCATTAAGGAGAGAGTTGCAGTAGTCAAGGTGGGAAATAATCAAGGAGTGAATAAGTTGCTTTGTGGTGTCATTAGTCAGGAAGGGTCGAATTCTGGAGATGTTGCGGAAGTTAAGGTGGCAGGATTTAGCCAGTGATTGGATATGGGGGCTGAAAGAGAGGTCAGAGTCAAGGATTATACCCAGGACCTTGGCATGTGTGGAGGGACCAATGGTTGTGTTGTTGATATTAATGGTGAAGTCACGGGGGGGGGGGGGGGGGGGGGTGGACCGTGAAGGAGGAAATATAACAAGCTCAGTTTTAGAAAGATTGAGTTTGAGGACGTGGTGTGACATCCATTCTGCTCCCATCATGAACGCTGCTGCCAAGCTCATCCACCTTACAAACTGCTCAGTGTCTGCTATACCCCTCTGACAATCCCTTCATTGGCTGCCACTCAGCCAACAAATTAAATTCAAGATACTAACTATAACTTACAAAGCCATCTACAACTCGGCCCCCAGCTAAATCACTAACCTAGGCTCAAAATACCAACCTAATCATTCTCCTTGCTCCTCCCAAGACCTCCTGCTCTCAAACTCCCTTGTCACCTCATCCCATGCTCACCTTCAGGACTTCTCCAGAGCCGCTCCCATCCTCTGGAATGCTCTACCCCAATCTGTCCGATTTTTTCCTACTTTATCCACTTTCAGACGATCCCTGAAAACTCATCTCTTCAGAGAAGCCTATCTCGCCCCCACCTAACAACTGTACATTTATATTCTCTCTCAGCACATCCCCCACAGTTATTACCTCTTGTATCTCTTGACCTTCCCTCTTAGATTGTAAGCTCCAAGGAGCAGTGCCCTCTGATTCCTACTGTATTAAAGTGTATTGTATTTGTACAGTCTACCCTGAAGTTGTAAAGCGCTGTGTAAACTGTTGGCACTATATAAATCCTGTATAATAATAATAATAATGATGAGCAGGCATCAGCAAAGTCACAAGGGGCACAGGCTAAGCCATATGCAAACACCAGCTTTCAGAAGGTCTATATTGGTATACCTGTCTATTGTGCCTAATTGCAAATCATTTCATTTTCTTAAATTTTATCCCCAAAAAGGCATAAGTATTTGTACTTGATACAATACAGTGAGCGAGTGTTGTCAACCTAAGGTGGTGTGTTACTGGCAGGATCACCAGGAGAAAAGACAAGTAAATAACCCTGAGAAGTGAAACATATACAGCCTACACATCTAAGAGACTGGTAAGCTTTGGTCATTTCTGAATGTCCGACAACCTTTTGTTCCCAAATACTAATTAAACCTTAAATAAACCATTACCTTTTAGTAGAAGACTCTGGGCTTTCAACCGTCCCCATTACCAGCTGAAATAAGAATATATAATTGTTACCTCTTACATTTAAAATGTAATGGGATATTTCAGTCAAAAAAGGGATTTTTGTACTCACTGTAAAACTGTTGTTATTGTGGAATCTATTGAGGAACACAGGATTACTGCCACCAACAGGAGAAAGGTTGGTCAGCAAAGGATAACGCCTGCCTACAACCATCATGCCTTGGTTTTATAGCAAAGTATTATGGAAATGAACATAAGGGGGGACTTTAAAAGCTCTGTGTCTCAATAGACTCCAAAAAAGGCTTTTGCTTTCTCATCCCTTAAGGGACACAGAAATTCTTAGACTGTTGGAAAAGCAACACAAAATTGGGGACTGCCTGCAGTACCCTTTCATGACTAAGCCTATTTTTGACATTTGGTGTTTACAAATTGTGTTTACAAACCCGTATATTTTGCTAGAAAATTACTTAGAGCCCCCAAACATTATATATTTTTAGCAGAGAATCTAGAGAATAAAATGGCGATTGTTGCAATATTTTATGTCACATGGTATTTGTGCAGCGGCGTTTTAAACGCAACTTTTTGGGAAAAGGGACGCTTTCAAGAATTAAAAAAAAAAAACAGTAAAGTTAGCCCAATTTTTTTGTATAATGTGAAAGATGATGTTACGCCGAGTAAATAGATACCAAACATGTCACACTTTATAATTGCACGCACTCGTGGAATGGCGCCAAACTACAGTACCTAAAAATCTCCATAGGCGACGCTTTAAATGTCTTTTACGGTTACCAGTTTAGAGTTACAGAGGAGGTCTAGTGCTAGAATTATTGCTCTCACTCTGATGATCACGGCAATACCTCACATGTGTGATTTGAACACCGTTTACATATGGGGACACAACTTCCGTTTGCGTCTTCTTTGCTGCGCGAGCTCGCGGCGACGGGGGCGCTTTAAACATTTTTTTTCTTATTTATTTTTATATTAATAAATTGTGTTTAAAAAAATATATGTTTTTTGATCACTTTTATTGCTGTCACAAAGAATGTAAACATCCCTTATGACAGTAATAGGTGGATACAGGTACTCTTTATGGAGGGATCGGGGATCTAAAAGACCCCAAATCCCTCCTTTGCATTTCAAAGTATTCAGATCGCCATTTTCGGCGATTCTGCATACTGTATATTTTTTTTAAACTGGCGCCATTGGCAGCCGAGTAAACGGGAAGTGACGTCATGACGTTGCTTCCGTGTTTACAATTAGGAGACTGGAACAAAGCCGCTTACGGCTTTGTTCCAGTCTGTGCCTAGCCGGCGGAGATGGCAGATTGTTGATTGGGCTTCCCGGTGGAATGGGAGGCCCGATAAGAGCGGCGGGAGGGGGGCCTCCCCTCCCGCTCCTCCAGTATAACAGCTGAGCGGCTTTTGGCCGCATCGGTTTTATCCCTGGAAAGCCGATCGCCGGCTCTAAAAAACAGTACCGGGATGATGCCTGCAGCTGCGGGCATCATCCTGGTATAACCCCCGAAAGCCAAGTACGCACATCTGCATACGCTTGGCGGCAAGGGGTTAAAGAGCCACCCGATACACCCAACGTCCAAAGATGCCATCAGATGAGGTCTGAATATTTGCTTGGTAGATCGTAGAAAACATAAGAACAGGTGGTAGCTTTGCAAAGTCTGATTGATGGCCAGCCTTAACCACTTAGCAGTAGTGACACAATAATCCAATGTACCCTTATAGGGAAGATCCAGGATAACAAAAAGGGTGTTGGTCTTCCTGAAGAAGCAGAGGCTGAGGAAGAAACACTCAGCCCGAACCACATCCAGTCAGTGTAGAGAAAAATTCCTTTAGAATTAAACCTGAATTAAGAGGGATAGAACAATGTACTGGTCGAGGGGAAAGGCAGAAACTACCTTAGGCAAAAAGAAAATGCTTGATCCAAACACTACCTTGTCTTAATATAAAACCAGACAAGGATCACTTGCCAAATAAAGTTGCATGTGCAGACACTCACCTTAAAGAGCTGATGGTTACAAGAAACACCAACTTGTGAGTGAGAGTAGAAAGAGGAATGTCTGAAATGGGTTTAGCCGTTGGTTTTAGAATCACACAAAGAAGCATATTCCGATCCCATGGAGTCACAGGGGAATGAACAAGGGGAACTACATAGAAGACTTCCTGTACAAAGGTCCAAATCAAGGAGTAAAAGATCAATGATCTTTTAAAACAAGGTAAACTGGGTAGAAAACCTGCACTTGAAAGTGCTGAGAGCCAAATGCTGGTCCAGCTGCACGAAGGAAAAGATTTGTTCCATGGAGAAACCCCCAGGAGTCACATCAAGTGAAAGTTACATTCCATGTCCAGAAGTAGACCTTGAGGAAGCAGCCTTGCTAGCCAATAGGAAGGCTTCAACAGCCCAGCTGAACTTTATAAAAAAAAAAAAAAAATTCCTCAACAGCTTTAGTTACATTGCTTGCCAGTAATTAAGTATTCCACACAGGCAGCTGAATTCTGTATAAATCTTCACTGCAGGGCTGCCCTATCCTCTTCCTGCTGCTGAACTTTCAGTGCTATATGGGTTAATAGCATCAGGCCTCAAAGCTCCTCTGCAGTAAAGATAAGCCAACAGGGATATGTCCCCTCCTGCCCTCTCCTTCACTGAGAAATATCTGTTCATTGCCTGTTTTATGATCTGTGAAATGGGAGAGAGTCTGATCAGTCTTGGAATTCTCTCACCATGGGAGAATTCCCTCATTCACAGATTGTGCTACAGGCAGTTAAATAAGGGAAATAACTTTATTCAAAGGAGGAGAGGGCAGAAGGGGGTGTATTTACATCAGATCATCTTTACTGCAGCTGAACCAGGACACTTGAAGCTGTTAACCCCCACAGTGCCAGAAGTTTAGCAGCAGGAAGAGGACTAGGCAGCCCTACAGTAACGTTTTTTTTTTTTAAAGAATCCAGCAGCATGCACATCATGAGACATACTTCATTACAGCTGAGCAATGTAACTAAAGCTGTACAAAATAAGTGTTTTTTCTTAGCTAATCTTCCGCTTTAAAGCCAGCAACCATTAAGTAGGATGGCAAAACAGTCCTTAGAACAGAAGATCCTAACAATCCAACAGAGCATCTGCCAGGAGTCTTACCAGAAAGATGTACCATGTGCACCCAGTATGGTCTTGAGCTTTTTGGCCACAACCATAAATGCTACTTTTGGAGAGGAGTCAACAAGGCCCATGATGAAAGGTACACTATTTCCTACTGACCGAAGAAATGAGGAGCACCGGGATACTTTCCAACTCAATGCTGTAGAGCAGACGAAGAAGATGTTTCAGAGGAAGAAATGCAAAAATCAGGGTGTACTGATCCCAGAGAGGCACCAGAGTATCAACTGTTTTCACTAGAGGAGATCTGTACCTGGAAACAAAGCTAGCAATTTTTTGTTGAAACTTTAAGACTGGAGGTCCACATCCAGTATCGCTCACCTGCAACACATGTCCTGGAATACTTCCAGATGTGGGGACAACTCCCATGTCAAGGCACTGCCTGCTTTGAAAATTTCCTTCACAATTGTCTACGCCTTCAAACTACCAGTCTTGACACAGTGAGACTACTGATTTCACCCCGATATACGACAACACCACCATGGCATTGTCTGACTGAATAAGATACAAGATAATTCTTTCCAACAGGATGGTTAAAAGCTACAGACAGTCAAATAACCAAAGTTTCAGGATGGTGATTGGGAGATGCGATTCTTTCGATTACCAAATCCTCTGCATTGACAGGGCACCCAGGTCTCCTCCTGGCACCCATCATGAGGAGATTATTTATATATATATATATATATATATACACACACGGTGTATATATATATATATATATATATATATATATATATATATATATATATACACATACACATATACAGTTGTCCTCATAAGTTTACATACACTGGCAGAATTTATGAGTTCTTGGACATTTTTCAGAGAATATAAATGATAGCACAAAAACTTTTCTTTCACTCACGCTTAGTGTTTGGCTGAAGCCATTTATTATCAATCAACTGTATTTATTCTTTTTAAATCATAATGGCAACAGAAACTACCCAAATGACCCTAATCAAAAGTTTACATACCCTGGTGATTTTGGCCTGATAACATGCACACAAGTTGACACAAAGGGGTTTGAATGGCTATTAAAGGTAACCATCCTCACCTGTGATCTGTTTGCTTGTAATTAGTGTGTGTGTATAAAAGGTCAATGAGTTTCTGGACTCCTGACAGACCCTTGCACCTTTCATCCAGTGCTGCACTGACATTTCTGGATTCTGAGTCATGGGGAAAGCAAAAGAATTGGGGGTAACCTTAGATTCTGAACTGTCCTTTCAGGCCCACATACAATCCCTGTCCAAATCATACCACCTTAGCCTCAATATTTCCAGAATACGTCCCTTTTTAACTAATGACACCACCAAGCTTCCAATTCACTCCCTGGTTATCTCTCGCCTCGACTACTGCAACTCCCTCCTCATTGGATTACCTTTACATAGACTATCCCCCCTTCAGTCCATAATGAATGCCGCTACAAGACTCATCCACCTTACCAACCATTCAGTGTCCTCCACCCCTCCCTGCCAATCCCTCCACTGGCTTCCACTCACCCAATGAATAAGATTCAAAGTACTAACAATAATTTACAAAGCCATCCATAACTCTGCCCCCAGCTACATCACTAACCTAGTCCCAAAATACCAACCAAGCCACTCTCTTCGGTCCTCCCAAGACCTCCTGCTCTCTAGCTCCCTTGTCACCTCCTCCCATGCTCACCTCCAGGACTTCTCCAGGACCTCTCCAGAGCCCATTCTTTGGAACTCCCTACCCCAATCTGTCTGACTGTCCCATAATCTATCCATCTTTAGACGATCTCTGAAAACCCTTCTCTTTAAAGAAGCCTATCCTGCTTCCCGTTTTCCCGTGCACCATTTTACTTCCTCCATCAGCTCATCCGCCACAGCTATTACCTTTTGTATCATTTGACCCTCCTTTTTAGATTGCAAGCTCTAATGAGCAGGGCCCCCTGATTCCTCTTGTACCAAATTGTAATGTAACTGTAATG
The DNA here is from genome assembly GCF_042186555.1 of Aquarana catesbeiana. NCBI lineage: Eukaryota > Metazoa > Chordata > Amphibia > Anura > Ranidae > Aquarana > Aquarana catesbeiana. The sequence goes on along the minus strand of NC_133328.1, from coordinate 389,245,745 downwards.
TCTGCCTTTATTTTGTTAAGCGCTGCGCAAACTGTTGGTGCTATATAAAACCTGTATAATAATAAATAGTCAAAGGATCTGTTGGAGAAGGTAGTTGAACTGTATAAAACATGAAAAGGGAATTAAAAAGATATCCAAGGAATTGAGAATGCCAATCAACAGTGTTCAAACTCTAATCAAGATGTGGAAAATGAGAGGTTCTGTTGAAACCATACCACGGTCAGGTAGACCAACTAAAATTTCAGGTACAACTGCCAGGAAAATTGTTCAGGAAGCAAAAGAAAAACTCAGAAATAACTTCAGGTGAAATACAGGACTCTCTGAAAACATGTGGTGTGGCTATTTCAAGATGCACAATAAGGAGGCACTTGAAGAAAGATGGGCTGCATGGTCAAGTCGCCAGAAGAAAGCCATTACTACACAAATGCTACAAAGTATCCCGCTTACAATACGCCAAACAGCTCAGAGACAAGGCTCAAACCTTCTGGCACAAAGTCTTTTGGAGTGATGAGACCAAAATTGAGCTTTTTGGCCACAACCATAAATGCTACATTTGGAGAGGCGTCAACGAAGCCTATGATGAAAGGTACACCACTTCCTACTGTGAAACACGGAGGTGGATTGCTGATGTTTTAGGGATGTGTGAGCTACAAAGGCACAGGAAATTTGGTCAAAATTGATGGCAAGATGAATGCAGTATGTTATCAAAAAATACTGGAGGAACATTTGCATTCATCAGCCAGGAAGCTGTGCATGGGATGTACTTGGACATTCCAACATGACAATGATCCAAAACACAAGGCCAAGTCGACCTGTCATTGGCTACAGCAGAATATAGTGAAGGTTCTGGAGTGGCCATCTCAGTCTCCTGACCTCAATATCATTGAGCCAATCTTGGGACATCTCAAACGTGCAGTTCATGCAAGACAACCCAAGAATTTACAGGAACTGGAGGCTTTTTGCCAAGAGGAATGGGCAGATTCACCATCTGAGAAGATAAAGAGCCACATCCACAAGTACCACAAAAGACTTCAAGCTGTCATTGATGTTAAAAGGGTCAATATATGGTATTAAGAACTGGGGTGTGTAAACTTTTGATCAGTGTCATTTGGGTAGTTTCTGTTGCCATTATGATTTAAAAAGAATAAACACAGTTGACTGATGATAAATGGCTTCAGCCAAACACTAAGCATGAGTGAAAGAAAAGTTTTTGTGTTATCATTCATATTCTCTGAAAAACGGCCAAGAAATCATAAATTCTGCCAGGGTATGTAAACTTATAAGCACAACTGTGTATATACGGGAATTAAATAATTTGCTGATTTGATAGCTCGATTTATGAGCCACCATGCCAGGAACAACCTGGTCCCTGGTGCCACACTAATCAGACAGTCCAGAGACCATACTGACTTGTCCCATGAGGACAGAAGATTGTACTGTAAAGATCTGAAGTGAATTTGGGCAAATCAAACGGTTTTTAAGAATGCTTTAAGGCCCAGGTCTCTCAAGCAAAAGTGGAGCGTGGGGCAGCTGTTGGGACTGGAAAGAGCAGGAAGTCTAAACTTTCTTCTGTGAAACTCTGACCTGAGCTGTGTGGTTTTCTTTTTTTTTTTAATATTGAAATTTTATTGAAAGTCAAAAGACACAGGAGAAGAGTACATATCAACAATGCATCAGTATCAGTAGTGACTGCGTCAGGTATACATCTAAACTAAAGTCTAGACAAAAGAAAGACTGTACCCATCTTATAAGTTGAAATCGAGGATTTAATAAGATGAATAATCCTCAGCAAGTATGGCACTTGTCCATCAATACCTGGAGAAAGAAAGATAGATAAAGATCCCTATCTTTGCAAGAGACTTGGGTGTTTGTCCCTGTTACTGATCCTGACAACTACAGAAAGTGATTAGACCTTAAGCACATAAAATTACAATAATGGGAAAAAGATAGAAAAAGGCTATCCACATTCCCCCATTGCCTGGTAGAAGCAAATGGCCATACTCAAGGGTGAAAAGATAATATCTCCCATATACAGCATAAGCAATTAAACTAAAAACCAAACAGTTGGCCTACAGTATAGCACTGGTGACACTTTTGAATAAGAGGATCAGTGAATGAAATGTTAATTTACCAAGAGAGGTCAGCATTAACGTACCAGTCAGTATAATGGAAGGAAGACATCAGCATTGCTAGTTCAGGCCGTGAAAGGGTGCGTTCAATGAAAGATCACCATCTCCGGAAAAAGTGTTTGGCAGTGGTGTAATTTTGTAACTTTGCATCAAATTTCTTTTTGTAAAGCAGATCTGTGAGGTCCCTGTTAATCATGCTAAGCGCGAGGGCAAATGAGGTTGTCCAAACCTTTCATATTGTCCTACGACCAACAAGGAGGTATAAGTGGATCCATGGGGACACCATAAGCATTCCACATTCTGAGGTTATAAAGGCCGTTGTATCACAACTGAAGAGAAGTAAGAGAAGATTAGGTAGTTCTGTCCTTGTGATGTTATGGACATATTGCAGCGTCTGTTCCCAGAATTTTGATATTATTGTACAGTTCCAAAAGCGAGCTGTGTTCAAGACTAGACCAGATACTCTAAATGATAAGCCAGTTCCAGCAACAATTGATGAAGCTTTAGGATCCACCTAAACCTCTAACTTCTGGACAGTCAAAGCCACATTCTCTGACAGAAACCTGCATCAGCTGTTTCCGTTGTCGAAGTATCCCACAATGGGAGTGCCATGAGAGTTCAGCTAATATTTTGGTGAGCATCCAAAATACAGATTAGAGGCCAAAGGGCAGGGTCACAGACTAGTAGTGTAGGGGTCCCACAGCAAAGTGTAGGAAAAATGGGGACATGCAGGTTAAGTATTCCTGATATTCACAGAAGTCAGACAGTCTCCCTGGTGAAGGGAGGCAATGAAAAATTTGGTGGTTTCCAAGCGGGATTTCTGGATTCAAATTAATACATTTAGAAATTGAGATCCAAGTCGAAATGAAAACCCCTGAAGATGTTCTTTCACAGGAATCGAGGCTATAACAATGATCTAGAATATCTAAAGTGTTCAGTGCAGACTTGCTAATCTGTAGGGTGACAAAGAAAATTTGAAGGGGCAAAGAAGGAAAACAGATTGTAACCCTCTGATACCAAATCCTGCACCACCACCTTCCTCTCCCAACAACTCTTGCTGTGCTATCTTTTCAGAAAGCCTATAACACAAGATGAATCCTGTGTCATGGATGTATCATGTATAAATGTATTTAAAAAACTGTCCTACGTCCAATGCCTTGGATCTTCACCGTCTTTTGACTAGCTACACTGGCCAAAAAAACTTCAGCATCAGACACATAATCCCCCAATAAGTGCTGTAGTTCTGGACACACGCCACTATATCTCTACAAGACTCCGTGATATAGCAGCCACAGGGAAGAACCACAGCACCCAGGCGGGTAAAGATCTAAGGCACAGCAGGTAAGTATTACAACTCTTCTACAAGAAAGCTTCTGATGGATATTTAACAAGTTTCCAGGAGTGCTAAAACTTACTGAAAGCCTGATGAAAAACCAAGACTACTCTTACCTCAATGTCTGTCCCGGACTGCGATGAATTTGGATATTCAAATTTACTCAGAGATCTACAAAAAAAGTAACACTTTCACAAAAACAAAAAAAACCAAAGCTTTAACGATTCCTATTATCCTATATAACCGCTCTCTTCCCTCTTCCATTTTTATATCTACCAACACCACAACACAACTTCCACTTAAAAAGTATAGTCAACACATTGTTTGGTTTTGGATGGAGTAAGGAAGTTTTAAAACCTTTTATTGTTTTGTCACTTTTCACTCATTAATGGTGATTAATCATAAGGTCTTATGGCTAAGCATCATTAATCACTTTAGTACCGCACTATAGCCAAAAGATGGCTACAGCATGGTACTATAGTTCTGGGCAGGTACCCTCCCAGAACCCTGCCCCCCTAATCACAGCCACCCTTTATCATGTGATCACCTGCGTCCAATCACAGCTGATCACATGTAAACAGACTTGCTGGTTATCGTCAGTCATTACCTCACGCGCTGTGTCTGTGTGAGGAAAGGAGTGCCGATAACCAGCAGGCCTGTCAGCACATTGTTTACACTGATAATCAGGGCACTGATCATCAGTGTTTGCATTATCATTTCTGCCTCATCAGTGCTCATCAGTAGTAGTAGTAGTTTTTTTTTTTTTTTTTTCTCCACAATCTTCAGTCTTTTTGTTTGTTTAGCAAAAAATAAAACATCCAGTGGTGATTAACTACCACCAAAAGAAAGCTCTGTCTCAAAACATGATAATATATCATATGGGTACAGTGTTACATGGCCGCGCAATTGTCATTTAAAGTGTAACAGCACTGAAAGATGAAAATTGGCCTGGGCAGGAAGGGTGTAAAAGTGCCCAGTATTGAAGTCATTAAAGTGATTGAAAACCCTCACAATATACCCAATTAAGTTGCTAGCATTAGGTTAAACAAATCCTCCTGCATAAGTTGCACCTGTTTATCTGCAGTCATTTCTTCTGTAGATCAGAAAACGCATGATGAAAGGATTTCTTTTCAACTCTAGCAGCAGGGGTGGGGATTGGAAGTCTTTACGAGACTATCTCAGTGAGGAAAGCTGTGGGCCCTGATTGGATGGGAAGAGACACATCCCCCTTCAGCACATCAGTCACAGGCTGTTTGCTGAAGCTCTCTCCTCATCACCTTTTTAACTCGGGAATCGGGAAAATCTGCAAGAAGTGACTCATGCCAATAACAGGGGAACCAGGCAGCAGAGAGAAATCACACTCATTGCTTTGGAAAGAGGCAAATACACAGTATAGATTGACGTGCTATTTAAATTTTTTCATCTCTTAGGTTGAGCCCTGGTTCACATTGGTACATTTTGACATGCGATTTGACATGTCAAATCGCATGTCAAATTGGCGGGATTTGCCGACAATAGCCCCATCCTAATTGGATCAATGCTGCATTTGCGTTTTTCAAAAAGTAGTTTCTGAACTACTTTCTGCGATTTTGGGATGTGATTTCCATTGACATCCGTGCAGAAACCCGCCCAGATGTCTGTGAAATTGCCGCCGAAATTGGGACTGACATACAGGAGTGCTTCATTCCCGCAGCTCAGTGTGAACCTGGGCTTACAACCACTTTTAAGGCGTGAAATGCATCAAGACTGTCTTGTTCTGTAGGGAAGAAAAAAATGGTTTTAGTCTTCAGATCTACTTTCAAGTGAGACTGTATACCACAGAAGGTTATAGAACATGCAGGCATAACTTAACCATCCTCAGGTATTAGTGCAAATCACCAAGGTTCTAAACATGAATGGGTGCTTCAGTGTTATGTGTATATGGTGGGGTGGGAAAGGTACATTACAGACACTTCCGACCTGCACTTTAGGGGTGAAACAAATGCAATTGGGCAAGGTTTTCTATTTTCTTTGCCATTTTCCCAGGGGAACCTCAGTCAGGGGTGTCTGTGGGCGACTCTGCATAGTGTGGCAGTGAATAGAACATAATTCATACTAACAAGAAAAGCTCAATCAAATCAAGCAAATCACAATATGTTTTCCAGTCAAGTTGAAAACCTTACAGAAGTTCCATTCGAATCTCTACAGAAAATGTAAAGATCAGCCAACTGACACAGAGGACTAGTTTTTTTTTTTTTTTGTCCGATTTGCTCTTTATGTCTGCACTAGCTTAAATTACCCCATAGATCATATATTTTGCAACTGACTCCATGTATTCCCCAAATACAGAATAATAGGATTTTTTATAACAGCTTACCTGTAAAATCCTTTTCTTTCGATGGACATCACGGGACACAGAGCCTCAGTAATAACTGATGGGTTATATAGGTATCACTAGGTGATTGGACACTGGCACACCCTAACCAGGAAGTTCAACCCCCTATATAATCCCTTCTCTCACAGGGATACCTCAGTGTCCCGTGATGTCCATTGAAAGAAAAGGATTTTACAGGTAAGCTGTTATAAAAAATGCTATTTTCTTTCTCGAACATCACGGGACACAGAGCCTCAGTAATAACTGATGGGATGTCCCAGAGCAATGCTATCTGAGGGGGGGGACCACAACCAAATAGGGTGCAATCAGACCTGAGGACCCTGTACCGCTGCCTGCAGCACACTACGTCCAAAGACAATATCCTCATGCCTTCTCACATCCACCTGATAGAATCTGGTGAATGTATGGACTGAAGACCAGGTTGCGGCCTTGCAGATTTGAGCCATAGAGACCCGGTGATGCACTGCCCAAGAAGCACCAATAGCCCTTGTGGAATGTGCCCTGATCTGAAACGGAGGAATCTTCTGTTTCAAACCGTAAGCCTGAATAATCAATTGTCAAATCCATTTAGAAATGGTAGCTTTTGACGCTGCCTGTCCTCTACTGGGACCCTTTGGCAGCACAAGCAAAACATCCGTTTTGCGAATTTGAGCAGTTGCTTCCAGATAGGCCTTGACTGCTCTTACTACATCCAAAGAATGTAGTGATCTTTCTTCCGAAGAACAGGGATCTGGAAAAAAGGAAGGCAGAACAATGTCTTGGTTTAGATGAAAATCTGAAACCACTTTCGGTAAAAAACTAGGATGAGGGCGCAATACCACTCTATCCTTGTGTACAATCAAATAAGGCTCTTTACAGGAAAGAGCTGCTAATTCTGATACTCTTCTAGCAGAAGAAATGGCTACGAGAAAAATGAACATCCTTGTCAACAAGACCAAAGGAATCTGACATATTGGTTCAAAAGGCTGTTTCTGTAACACAGACAGAACCAAGTTCAAGTCCCAGGGGTTTAGGGGCGCCTTAACCGGAGGATTAAGACGCATGACCCCCTGCATAAAGTTTCGAACCAAAGAATGCGAAGCAAGTGGCCGTTGAAATAATACTGATAAGGCCAAGACCTGGCCCTTGATGGTACTCAAGGCCAGCTTCATCTCTAATCCCAATTGTAGAAAATCAAGAATTCTACCTATCACATATTTTCTGGGATGCCAACCCCTGGATTCACACCAGGTTACATAAGCTTTCCAGACTCTATGATAGATCATTCTGGAAGCTGGCTTCCTTGCATTGATCAAGGTAGATATCACAGAACCTGAAAGCCCACGACTCTTCAGAACGTGGGTTTCAATAGCCAAACCGTCAAATTTAGCATTTGTACAGCAGGATGGAACACTGGACCTAGAGATAACAGGTCTGGGCGTACCGGTAGTGTCCACGGGGAACCCACCGTCATCCTTACTATTTCCGCATACCAAGTCCTTCTGGGCCAAGCGGGGGGCCACCAGAAGTACTGACTTTCTTTCCTGCCTGATCCTGCGAAGGAGTCGTGGCAGTAGCAGAATAGGCGGGAATGCATAGATCAGTGAGAACCGATGCCACTGAATCACCAACGCATCGGTCCCACATGCAAGTGGATCTTTTGTCCTTGCCACAAATTTGTCTATCTTTTTGTTGAAAAGGGATGCAAAGAGATCTGCATCTGGAACCCCCCATCTTTGGCATATGGCCCAAAAGACGTCGGGATGCAGAGACCATTCCCCTGGAAGTAACTGCTGGCGACTTAAATAGTCCGCCTGCCAGTTCTCTATCCCTGGAATGAAAACTGCCGATATGCATGGCACATGCTTCTCTTCCCAGACTAAGATCTGGTTCACCTCTTTTTGAGCAGCTCGGCTCCTGGTGCCTCCCTGATAATTGACATAAGCCACTGCTGTGGCATTGTCGGACTGGATTCTGTCTGGGCAACCCTGTAGCCTGATAGTCAAGGCCTTTAGGGCTAGATATACCGCACGGATCTCCAGAATGTTGATGGGTAAGGTCCTCTCGGTTTTGGACCATACCCCTTGGACCACAGACTGTTCCAGAACTGCTCCCCAACCCGACAGACTGGCATCTGTTGTTACCACCGTCCAGGTAACCGATAGAAAGGATTTCCCCTTCTGCAGGTTTTCGGGTATTAGCCACCAATTGAGGCTCTGACGCACCGCATAAGACAGGTGCATCGGAAAGTCTAATACCTGAACCTTCCTGTTCCAGGCTGACAGAATACTGTATTGCAGCAGTCTTGAATGAAACTGAGGATAGGGAACTGCTTCGAATGAAGACACCATCTTTCCTAGCAGCCTCATACAAAGGCGGACAGAAGGACCCTTTTTGGTCCTGACTGCCAGAATCAGCTCCCTTAAAGCAGTGATCTTTGCCTGAGGTAGAAATATTTTCTCCTGGCTTGTATCTATGATCAGACCCAAATACTCCAGTCTTCTTACTGGTTTTAAGAACGATTTTTCTAGGTTGAGGATCCAACCTAGGTGTTCCAGATACTTGACTGTGGTCCTCAAGTTCCCGTTCAAGGAGGCTACCGACCAGTCTATCAAGAGCAGGTCGTCTAGGTATGCTATGGCAGCTATACCCTGAGCCCTTAATCTGGCCAGAGGAGGAGCCAGGATCTTTGTGAACACTCGAGGTGCAGTGGCTATCCCAAAGGGCAGAGCTACAAACTGGAAATGGCGCCCTCCTATCTCGAAGCGCAGAAACAGATATGCATCTCTGATGTCTATCGATACCAGAAATTCTCCTCCTTGCAGGATGGAGACTACTGTCCGAATTTATTCCATGCGGAAGGACTGAATCCTTAGGAATCGGTTCAGATCCCTTAAATCCAGAATGGGTCTGACATCCCCATTTGGTTTTTGGACCGTAAAAAGGTTGGAATAGAAGCCCAATCCTTGATCCTTCGCGGGAACCACCATAATGACCCCCTGCAACAAAAGTCGCTCTAACGCTAGAAGGAGCGACTGCTTTTTCTCTGGATCTCTGGGGACACTTGATCTGAGGAAACGAGGAGGGGGAAATTCTTGAAACTCCAGCTTGTACCCTAAGGTTACCATGGAGATTACCCATCGGTCCTGAAAGTCCTCCTGCCAGAGCCTTGAGAACTGTAGCAGTCTTCCCCCCACTCGAGCGAGCGGGGGCGCCCCTTCATAAAGAGATCTTAGTGTCTTGCCTAGTAGGCTTCTTCCCCCAGGACTTCTTTTGTCCCTGGGGTTGACTCTTGTTTCTTGACCCAGACGGAGGAGGCCGTCGAGACTGCCTGGAGGCTGAAGCCCTTGGCGCTGGGGAAAGAGTCCGTTTGAAAGAGGAACGCTTACTCTTCTTCTTAACAGGTAAGAGAGTGCTTTTCCCACAAGAGATTCTCTTGATATAGTCATCCAAGTCCTCGCCAAACAACCTTGCACCAGGAAATGGAAACCCAGCCAGCAGCTTCTTACATGGTGCTTCGGCTGACCATTTTTTCAACCATAAGATTCTACGTATATGCACCAACCCCAGTGAAAGAGGAGAGGTTTGCATGATAGAATCTCTGATGGCGTCAATAACATAAGGCCACTGGACGGTTAGCCAACCCCTGGGCCTGCTGTTCAGGTAAAACTTGGATGACCTGCTTAACATGGTCTCTTAAGTATTGACAGACTCCAATCGCTGCTACTGCAGGTTGAGCCACTGAACCTGCTAAGGAAAAAACATCCTTCAATAGGGATTCCATCTTTTTATCCACAGGATCCCTGAGCATCTGAGCATTGTCTACAGGACAAGTCAGACTATTATTTATGGAGGAAATGGCTGCATCAATGGCCGGTATTCCCCACATTTTAATAAACTTTTCTTCCATAGGATAAAGTGTTGAAAACTTTTTCAGCGGAAAAAAACGTTTATCTGGGTGATCCCACTCAGAATAAAGGAGCTTTTCAAGTTAATTATGAACAGGAAAAGCATGTGCTGTTTGAGGAGGTTTCAGTGACCCTAAAGAAGAAGAGGGTTCTTTAAAGAGGGAGTCCACCTACATAAAAAAAAAAAATATTAAAAGCCAGCAGCTACAAATACTGCAGCTGCTGACTTAATACATGGCCACTTACCTGTCCCAGGGTCCAGCGATGTCGGCAGCCGCCGCCGATAACCCACTCGATTCTCGGCAGCTGCCGCCGCCATCCTAGGTAAGGGAATCAGGAAGTGAAGCGTTGCGGCTTCACTTCCCGGTTCCCTACTGCGCATGCGCGAGTCGCGCTGCGCATTGTAACTGGTCCCCGCTATCTCCTGGGACCTGTGTGTTTCCCAGGAGACAGCGCGGAGGGACAGGAAGAGGCATAGACTCCCGTGGGAGTCTATGCCGGAAGTGGATGCAAATACCTGTCTTAGACAGGTATCTGCACCCCCCTGAAAGGTGCCAAATGTGACACCGGAAGGGGGGAGGGTTCCGAAAAGCGGAAGTTCCATTTTTGTGTGGAACTCCGCTTTAACTGATTCGGATATGGGCAACTTAAATGTGGAGCGGACCAATCCAGTAAGGATCTGTACTAAGACTTTCTCCTCTTGGGAAGCCGAAGAGGGTCCCTCTCCACCTGATTCCTCCGAAGAGGAATCATTCGTCCCATCCTGATCCTCTGAAAGGGATTCTTCTCCTTTATCCCAGAGCTCCTCTGCCTGAGGGTCTTGGGGAACAGAGGCAAGCCTAGTGCGTTTTCTTCCACTGAGTGAAGATGTAATCACGGCCATTAATCTTTCTTCTAAACCATTAATGGCTGAGGAAAAAACCTCCTGTGTAATGTATACAGGGGCTGAAGTGCCAAAAGCAGGTGTAGCCCCTGACCCCAACGGCTCTCCCTGACTAGCCGTCCCTGGCCCCTCGGGGGGGGAGGATGTTGCAGAAAGGGGGTCCTCAGAACCTGAATGAGATCCCCTAGAGCCTCTGGTTCTTGGGGTATTTGAACCTCTTCTACCCATAGTGCAAAGCAAGAAGGTGGAGGTATCACAAAATGAACACTGACTGCTGAGCGATGTAGTCTGGCAAAAGCCTTGCTACCAAATGCCCAGTCTGGTGTTACCTTAGTAAATGCTGCCTAGGAGAATGCCTGTGTCCCACCTTTCATGCAACTGTCAGCTCTGTGTCCCTCCAAAGGCTTAGTGCATCTGTAAAGTGTGCCTTTAATAGCCTGCAGCGGGCAAATGTGGGCGTCTGAGCACGCTGGACACTGTGCTGACGCCCTGCGCCCCCCCCCCCCTCTACCGCCCCCTCCCCTTCGTTTGTCGAAAAAACGCGCACTTCCCGCACGAGCAGACCCTCCGGGACAGCATGGAGGAAAGGCTGGGGGAGGGGAAGGAAGGAGAGAGGCCAGTAGTGATGGGCCTGCACGTGGCAATGGCGGCGGTGATAGTGCGGTGTATAACCGCCTCACAGACCACTTAGTCTGGGGGGAGATATCCCTGAGGAGAGCCCCCATCCCATCCTACCTGGAGCCAGCTGGAGGAGCTTGTGCAGCGTGCGAACACTGAGACAGACATCAGCATGAGAAGGTATGTGCTCTTGGCAGCCCCCAGTGGTGACAATAGGCATAGCATGTATTTACCTTAAAGGAGAAAACCTACTAGAATTAAAAAATTCTGTGGAATCTCCCTTACCTTATCCAGCCGCAGGGTTCTGTTATACAGACCCAATCTTCACCTCTCATGGTGGGCTCCGTTTGAAAAAACCTTCAGAGACTGGGGCCCCCTACGGATAGGGGGATCCACAGTTCTGGGCCTGTAAAGCACCCGGCCAGAAATAAGGATAGAAAACCATTTTCTTATATATGGGGTCCAGCTCTCTAAAAAGAGGAAGCATTACAGGTAAAACCTCGTTTCTTCGGACACGAGGTCCGGGTACAATCCAATTCGGCCTAGAAAAGACACTTTGAAATGGATCCGGTTCGCCTGGCTTGCCCCAGTATAGGATATAGGATATTCCCTTTGGAGCTCAGCACAGGACATCTTTACACGTCCATCACCTAAGACACTGGCGTAAAAACTGAGGTATCCCTGTGAGGGGAGGGATTATATAGGGGGTTGAACTTCCTGGTTAGGGTGTACCAGTGTCCAATCACCTAGTGATACCTATATAACCCATCAGTTATTACTGAGGCTTTGTGTCCCGTGATGTTCGCAAAAGAAAATTTATTGTACGGTAAGTAACAATTAAAAAAATAATAATCTGAGGCAGGGCCATCAGTAAATATAGTAAATCTGTACTTTTCTGCATGCTGCTTCTTTGGCGTAGATCCTTTTGTTTCTGAACATGTGGCTTTTACATCCTGAAATACATAGAATATAAAATAATCATGTTATCAGCAATTCATTAATTTACAATTAAACATTTAGTATTGTATTTAGTATCGAATACACTCTTTTCAAAAAAGTTGGGACAGAATGCAATAATTTGCAAAACTCATAAACCCATATTTTATACACAATAGAAAACTTATCAAATGTTTAAACTGAGAAAATGTACCATTATAAGAAAAAAAATAAGTAATTTTGAAATTGATGGCAGCACGTCTCAAATAAAAAAAAAAAAGTCGGAACAGGACCATATTTACCATGGTATAGCATCCCCTCTTCTTTTAACGACACTCTGTAAACGTCTGGGAACAGAGACCAGTTGAGGGAGTTTTGGGAGAGGAATGTTGTTCCATTCTTGCCAGATATAGGATTCTAACTTCTTAACAGTCCTGGGTATTTTTTGTTGTGTTTTTCATTTTGAGATGTGCCAAATATTGTCAGCTGGTGAAAGGTCTGGACTGCAGGCAAGCTGGTTAACCACCTAGACTCTTTTACTACAAAGCCATACTGTTGCCATAGATGCAGTATGTTTTAGCATTGTCCTGCTGAAATATGCAAGGCCTTCCCTGAAAAAGACATCATGGATGGGAGCATATGCTGCTCTAAAACCTGGATATATATTTTTCAGTAATTGATGTTAGTTTCATAGTTAGTCTGGTTGAAAAAAAACACAAGTGTATCTTGTTCAACCAATCGAAGGGAAAAAAAAAAAATTAAATTATACAATCCTATATATACAATCCTATACCCACAGTTAATCCAGAGGAGGGAAAAAAACCCCCCATAAAAGCATGATCTAATTTGCTCGCTTGGGGGGAAAAATTACTTCCTGATCCCCAAAGAGGCAATCGGACATTCAACTTTATCAATAAATATTAGGATCCAGTTATATTATGTGCATCTAGGAAAGAATTCAGGCCTTTCTCAATCTACTGAGCTGGCCAGAACCAGTTCTTGAGGGAGACTATTCCACATTTTCACAGCTCTTACTGTGAAGAAGCATTTCCGTATTTGGAGATGAAATATTTTTTCCTCCAGACGTAAAGAGTGCCCCCTTGTCCTCTGTGATGACCTTAAAGTGACTAACTCAACACCAGGTTCACTATATGGACCACTTATGTATTTATGCACGTTGATCATATCCCCCTTTAACCACTACAGCTCTGGAAGGTTTTACCCACTTCCTGACCAGGCCATTTTTTGCGATATGGCACTGCGTTGTCTTAACTGTCAATTGCATGGTCAAGTGACACTGTACCCAAAAAAAAATTGATGATACTACTTTCTGCTATAAAACATACCCATTATAAAAAAAATTAAAAATAGGATTTTTATAACAGCTTACTTGTAAACTCCTTTTCTTGGAGTACATCATGGGGCACAGAGCCATAGTATTAACTTAATGGGTATACAGGCACCTTCAGGTGATGGACACTGGTATACCCAATACAGGAAGTTCCCTCCCTATATAACCCCTCCTCCTACCAGGAGTACCTCAGTTTTTGTAGCAAAGCAATATACTTAAACCCCAAAAGAGGGGAGGGACCTCTGTGCCCCATGATGTACTCCAAGAAAAGGATTTCACAGGTAAGCTGTTATAAAAATCCTATTTTCTTTATCGTACATTATGGGACACAGAGCCATAGTATTAACTTAATGGGACGCCCCATAGCAATGCTATTTGAGGGGAGGGAGACACAACCCGTAGGGTACCCCCAGACTTGAGGACCTATACTGCTGCCTGCAGCACACTGCGCCCTAAGGCGATATCCTCATACCTCCTTACATGCACTTGATAAAACTTGGTTAAAGTATGTACTGAAGACGAAGTTGTGGCCTTACAGATCTGAGCCATGGAGGCCTGGTGATACACTGCCAAGAAGCACTAATCGCCCTGGTAGAGTGCGCTTTGACTTGAAAAAAGGAAATCTTACCCCTTAAAGTCTAAGTCTGAATTATAACTTGCGACAGTGGATTTCGACGCAGCCTGTCCTTTCTTAGGACCCTCTGGCAGAATAAATAAGACTTCAGTCTTCAGAATCTGAGCAGTCATCTTTAAATAGACTTTGACCGCTCTTACCACATCAAGACAATGTAGTGACTTTTTTTCCCTGGAACATGGTTTTGGAAAAAACGATGGCAGGACAATATCTTGGTTCAGGTGAAAACCAGAGAGCACTTTTGGCAAAAAGTTTGGAACAGGGCGCAAAACCACTCTGTCCTCATGAATAATCAAGTATGGCTCTTTACAAGAAAAAGCAGCCAATTCCGAAACCCTCCTTGCTGAGAATATAGCAACCAAGAACACCAACTTCCTTGTCAGAAGGGAATCTATTGTATCGGTTTAAATGGCTGTTTTTGTAACACTGACAAAACTAAGTTCAGGTCCCAAGGGTTCAAAGGTGATCTAACTGGCGGATTAATCCGCATCACCCCTTGCATAAAACCCCAGACTAAAGAATGTAGCAAGCTGTCTTTGAAATAAGACCGATAAAGCTGAGGCTTGGCCCTTAATAGTACAAGGCCAATTTCATCTCTACCTCTAATTGTAGAAAGGCAAGAATTCTGCCTATGATATATCTCAGAGGGTGCCAACCCTTGGATTCACACCAGGAAACATAAGCCCTCCAGACTCTATAATATATAGTTCTGGAAGCTGGCTTCCTTGCATTAATCAAGGTAGAGATAACTGACCCGGAAAGCCCACATTTCTTCAGAATGTGGGTTTCAATAGCCAAGCAGTTAAATTTAGCGTTCGTAAGGTAGGATGGAATATCGGCCCCTGTGAGAGTAGGTCTGGCCGTAGTGGAAGGGACCATGGATCCTTCACTGCCATCTTTACGATTTCTGCATAGCATGACCTTCTAGGCCATGCTGGTGCTACCCGAATTACCGGCTTTCTTTCCAGCTTGATCCTGCAAAGAAGTCGAGGCAGCAACTGAATAGGGGAAATTCACAGATCAGTAAGAACTGATCCTACGGGGTCACCAACGCATCTGTTCCGCATGTGAGTGGATCGCTTGTCCTGGACACAAAGTTGACTAACTTCATGTTGAATCTGGACGCTAGAAGATCTACGTTCAGAGTCCCCCATTTTTGGCAAACAGCCCAAAAAATGTCAGGGGGAAGAGACCATTCCCCCGGGAATAACGGCTGGCGACTCAGGTAGTCTGCCTGCCAATTCTCTTCTCCCGGAATGAAAACTGCCGATACGCACGGAACATTCCTTTCTGCCCAAGTTAGCATATGGTTCACCTCTGTCTGCGCTGCAAGACTCTTGGTGCCCTCTTGGTGATTGATATAGGCCACCGCTGTGGCATTGTCGGACTGGGTCCTGACAGGACAGTCCCGTAACCTGGAAGTCCAGGCCTTCAGAGCCAGACACACTGCCCGAATCTCTAGGATATTGATGGGCAAGGTTCTTTCGGCTCTTGACCACTGTCCCTGGACAGTTGTCTTCTCTAGTACTGCTCCCCAGCCTCAAAGGCTGGCATCTGTCGTTACCACTTTCCAGATAAAAGGTCTGAAGGATTTTCCTTTCAGCAGATTCTGCGTTAGTAACCACCAACTGAGGCTTTGGGACACCCTTGAGGACAGCCGCATTGTCAAGTATAAAGCTTGAAGGGGGGGTGGTTTCAACATACAGTGGTGAGGACGCATCTCTCCTGGGCTCCTGCGCTGGTGACAACTATAACTAACATTTTCAACATTTCCTAATCGCCGTCTCCCTAAATATCATGCGTATGAGAACGAGCAAACCAATGGCTAAAAAGGGAGCCTCGTCGGGCTCCATAAAAAGATTCCTGGCCGCGGAACCAGAGGACCTATTGAATATGAATGGACTAGGCCGCTCTTCACGTAGCACGGGCTCCGGCGCAGGCTCCAGCCCCTCGTCACAGGCCTGCATCCAGACACCGTTCTCCAGCATCGTCAGCCAGCTCAGAGGGTGAGGGCAGTACGTCCAGGCACTCAGAGGTAGCTGCTCTAGTGGGTGATATGCCTACTAAATCGAAACTGGCTTCTATGTTCCTGGGTCTAGAACGATCCATTAAGAAAGAGCTCTCCGCAGTACGCTCTGACCTGTCGCAGGTATTAGAACGTGTGGAGGAGACAGAACATCGACTGGATCGTTACTCAGCCACCATTAGGAGCCTGCAGAATACCACCCGCAGCCTCACCATCGCACATTGGATGGCGCTATGCAAAATCTAGGACCAAGAGAACCGCAATCGGTGGAACAATATAAGGATTCGAGGCCTACCTGAAGCGACTGGCGACGCCGACCTCCTCCCCTCTGTTCAAAGTATTTTTAACAAATTGCTAGGCCTTGCGGCTGATTACCCATTGAAAATAGACAGGGTGCATAGGGCGCAGGGTGCATAATATGCCGGGTTCATTATTTTGATGAAAAAGAGCGCATAATGCAGAAGGCCAGAGAATCTGCTTCCTTGGACTTTGATGGGGCAACCCTTTCCTTCTTTCCCGACCTTGCCAGGGAAACACTAGAGTGTCGCAGGGCCCTGCGACCTGACAGAAAAATTGCGTGCGGCATCCATTAATTATCGGTGGGGATTTCCTGCGGCCCTTATTGCGAACAGGGATGGCAAAACAGCGATACTCTGCTTTCCTGAAGATCTAGAGAAGTTCTGTATGGACGTCAATATTTTTTTACCGGAGCTGCCTGGGTGGCAGGATGTCATCCCTCCCCTACCTGCTCTCTCTGAACCGAGATGGCAGAAAGTAGGCCACAAGCACCGCTCCGGCACCTCTGGGGCTTCCCCTCAGCTGGAGTAAATCCCAGGCCTGGGACCCAATATACCCATAGGCTGTCTACTAGTAACAGTCGCTGACCGCAAGTATATGACTGTCCACTGGACATTATTAATATCCTCATTTTTCCCTTTTTTTCTTTATCTTTTTTTTTTGGGGTTTCTTATGGATTACATATCCTGTTAGATCTGTTTGAGGTGACAATAATGCTTGCTAAAGTGGCAGATAATACTATCTTACATGTATAGTCCTTGGTTCATAGTTATGGTTACACTTAAAGTTACTAATTTTGGCAGACATGGCGCCAGCGCCGGGGCATCGGGACAGGGCTCACACCGGTTTTGGTACCTGCAGTCTGGTGCCCAGGGCTGTATGTCTCCCCCCCTGTGAGGTGCACAGGGGCTTCGTGCCCTCATGTTCCTGCTCCTGCCGGAGCGGTGTGCGTGGGGGTATCGGGTACCCTGTGAGCCCCATACATGCACAGCGGTTGTACGGGTGCACATACTAACCATCTGTTTAGATGGTTTCTGGTGTTACTGTTGCACATTGTTAATTTGTTTTTTTCTCTAATCTTTACTCTTTCTTTTACCCCCTCCACCCCTTTCATCTCCCCGCCTGTCTCCCTGTCCTGTACTCCGCCTCAGGATCAACTCCCTTGGAAATTCGTGCATATGAGTCCACCTTGTCGGTCCCGATGGCCACGTTGGATCGACTGCGGGGGGATATTATTTTCCTGCAGAAGACCCATCTTACACATATCACTTTGGTTAAACTTTTCTCCCGACATTACCCAACATGGTATTACAGCCTATCTGATGTACATAAAGCAAAAGGTGTGGCCATTGGGTTCCGCTGGGGTACCTCATTCATGCTAGAATCTATGATCAGTGATCCGCTGGGCCGTTTTTTGTTCCTAAAAGGCAACCTGGGTAGTATGCCATGCACCCTTGCAACTCTTTATGCACCTAACTGTGATCAAGCAAACTTTGTAGAGGCCACTCTTAAAAAGCTAAACGACTTTGCCCGTGGTTGCATTATCCTTGCTGGTGATTTTAATACACCACTTGAACCTCTCCTAGACACGTCACAAGGGAGTTCCTGTATCTCTCGGGGGCGCTTGGCGTTTATACGCAAACGCTTACATGAAGCTCAATTAATGGACGTGTGGAGGGTCATGCATCCGCAGGCAAGGGACTACACACATTATTCCCATTTGCACCATACCTATTCGAGAATTGATTACTTTCTTATAGATCATCACCACCTCTCACTCCCCATAGCCTCAGGAATTGAGACATCTACCTTATCAGATCATGCCCCGATTACACTTACACTAAAAATCCCATCTCTGCCTCCTAGGACAACAAATTGACTGTCTCAGGCCATATTACACACTCTTACCCAGAAGAGAGAGGAACTAAAAGCCCTCTTTCATTTGGAACAGAAACAACAATTTCGCACGGTGGCCCAACACTTGCACGAATGGGGCAATAAGCCAGGTAGGCTTTTGGCACGTTCACTGCAACAGAAAAAGTCTGCAACTTTTATAGCCAAAATTAAATCCCCGAACGATACTCTACTATATGAAACCTCGGCAATAGCTAGAGAATTTAGATCATTTTATCAGCACCTATATCATGTAAACCAAAATATAGCGGATTATGAATCCAAGACTAAACGTATTCAAGATTACCTAGCACAGGCCAATTTACCCAAACTTCCTCCTGACATTTTAGATTCCCTTGAAGGAGAGTTCACCCTATCGGAATTGAGAGTTGTGTTGAAAGCTATGGCCAATGGCCCCCAACTCACATTCATACATACTAGGGACAATTTAGACAGGATCCAATTAACTTACTAGCATGTCTTTGGAGTGCAGGATACCCTGCTTTCATAAATAACTGGGAGAAAGACCTCCATAAAGATCTTTCAGAGACTCAGAAATCAACGATTCTCTATTTGTCTCACACGTCTTCGATGTCTTCCGAAACGGCAGAGGTTAACTACAAATTGTTGACTAGGTGGCACTATACCCCAGTAGTGCTTCACAGGGCTTTTCCACAAAAATCACCACTATGCTGGTGTGGATGCGGTGAACGTGCGACTCATGCCCATGTTTGGTGGTTCTGTCCCCTTATTCATCCCTATTGGCTGAGCGTCCTTCACTGGATTAAAGAGATCCAAGGTTTTGAGATTCCTAATGACCTATGGGTCATACTATTACACTGTACGGATAAACCAGCAGGACCATACAAGAAATCTGTAACACCACACCTGCTTAATGCAGCAAAGGCCCTTATCCCCCGCTACTGGAAGCAATCGACTATTCCTACATTATGCCAATGGCTAATGGAGGTAGACCACATTTATCATATGGAAGATCTCACATACTCTCTAAGAAATAAAGCTGACTTCTCAAAAAAAGTATGGTCCTGCTGGTTTGCCTTTAAATATACATCTGCCTATGCAGATATCATGTCTCAACCTACATAATATGTAGTTTAGTGGTATACTTTGAATAGGAGATTGACTGAGGCGGACCACTCCCTCCCCCATCTCTGTCCTCTTTTTCCTCCTCTCCCCCTTTCATACTTTTTTTTTTTTCTTACTATCTTTCTTTTTATTTCATTCATGTTTTATATATCGTTTAGGGCTATTTGTGGAGTGGATATGGTAGCTCCTGCCCTAAAAAATGTTCTTATAAATGACAAGATGGCAATAGCATGCGAATCTGGGCCAGATAGTGAAAGACGTAATAATGTCTATGTCCTGTTAATTTACGATTTACAAATTACAATGTATATCTATAATTTGCAGAATGCTACATACCACACTGCGATGTGGCTCGTTTCTTTTCATTTCATTCTATGCGATGTTTATGCGATGTTAACATGTGCTTATGTAAATACATATGTAAAACATATCTTGTTTTCTAATAAAAACTTATTAAAAAAAAAAAAAAAAAAAAGTCTAAAGCTTGAATTGTTTTGTTCCAAGCAAACAGGATGATGTTTTGTAACAGTCTCAAATGGAACTGAGCATAGGGAACCGCTTGGAATGAAGCCACCATCTTTCCTAGCAACCTCATGCAAAGGCGAATGGAGGGATCGCCTTTTGACCTGACCATCTGCACCAGCTCTCTTATGGAGTTGATTTTTGCCTGAGGCAAGAACACCTTTTTCTGGGCTGTGTCTATGATCAGACCCAGGTATTCCAGCCTTTTTATCGGTTTTAAGGAAGATTTTAAGGAAGATTTCTCTAGGTTGAGAATCCAACCCAAACTTTCCAGGTAACTGGTTGTAATGCGCATGCTTTGCTCCAAACGAGCCACCGACTGGTCTTTTAGCAATAGATCGTATAGGTACGCCAAGACTATTATGCCCTTAACCTGGCTATAGGTGGGGCCAGAACTTTTGCAAACACCCGGGGTGCTGTAGCTAGCCTGAAGGGCAAGGCTAACAAACTGGAAATGCTGCTGTTCTACCTCGAACCACAGAAACCTTTAGTGAACGGGAAATATAGGAACATGCAGATATGCATCCCTGATGTCGATAGATGCCAGAAGTTCTCCTCCTTGCAGGGTAGAAACCACTGACCTGATCGACTCCATGCAAAAGGAGCGTATCTTCAGGAACTGATTTAGATTCTTTAGATCTAGAATGGGTCTGACATCTCCATTCGGTTTTGGTACTGTAAAGAGGTTTGAATAAAACCCCAAGCCTTGCTCTACTGTGGAGATCTGTATGATCACCCCCTGAGCCATTAATCTGTCTAGTACCTGAAACAGAGATTGCCTTTTCCCTGGATCTTTGGGAACGTTTGACCTCAGGAAACGAGACGGTGGAAAGTCCCAAAATTCCAGCTTATACCCCAGAGTTAGATGACCCATCTGTCCTGAATTTCCTCTTGCCAGACTTCTGAAAACTGCAGAAATCCCCCCCCCCCACCCTGGCGAGGGGGGGCGCCTCTTCATAATGAGGCTTTAGGATTCTGCTTTGCAGGTTTCCAGCCCCAGGACTTCTTTTGAGCCTGGGTCTGACTCTGAGGTTTTCCTCTAGAGTCTGATGGTGGAGGCCCCTGGCGCAGGAGAAAGAGCCAGTTTAAATGAAGGGCATTTATACTTTCTTTTGACTGACAAAAGAGTACTTTTCCCATTAGAAATTGTTTGGATGTATTTGTCCAAATCATCCCCAAATAGTCAATCCCCATGAAAAGGGAACCCAGTCAGGAGCTTTTTACATTCCCCCAGTTAAATACCCCCGACCAAAATATCTCTGTGGACGAGTCACTTGTCAAATTCACAGGCAGGCTGGGCTTCAAGAAGTTTATCCCCAGCAAAAGGACCCGATATGGGGTTAAGCTCTACAAAGTGACTGAGCCACGGGGTACATCTACGCCTTCCTGGTGTACCAAAGGAAGGACATCCAGCTGCATCCCCCTAATAGCCCAGAGTACATTGGAGTCAGCGGAAAAGTTGTTTGGGAGCTTGTCCATCCTTTCTTGAAAAGGCTTACTATCTCTATGTGGATAATTGCTATAAGCGCTTGCCCCTCTTCCGCATTCTTCACCGGAGGAAGACTCCAGCAAGTACAGTGAGAGCCAATAGGAAGGGCTTCCCACAAAGGCTCATTAATGAAAGACTACGACGAGGGGAGACGGCGTCTTTGTGAAATGATGAGATATTGGCTATCAAGTGGAGGACAGACGAAACGTCTACATGCTCTGATCGATTCATGACGACACCTACGTAATCCCCATAAGAAACGGTCCAATCCCGAAACCAGTATGTGTCCATAACTATAATTTGTTCATGGGGGAATCAACTTTAATGATTAAATGATTGAACACTACCTTCCCACAAGAAAAACCCACCATGGGTATAAAAAAAGTCTCCATTAATTTTTTCAGTTTGGCCATTTATAATACATATTTACTGTAACTCTACAGAGACCCCCGTAGCCTACCTTCATTAGTGATCTCCGCCGTTTTGTACCCGGAAGGCCCACCAGAAAGTATTCGCTCTGATGAGCAGACTCCACAAATGTCACTTTTCTGAGAGACTCCCCCGCCATGAAACAGGCCGAAAACGTCAGAAGTAATGCTGGGTGTGCTCCAGAGGAGAAGTTAGAACAGACACCCTGTATTATTGTCCCCAATGTCCTTCCTAACTAGGCCTCTGTATAGGTGAGTATTTCCGCCGTTACCATAGTTCTCTACATTATTAGTGAAGTATGGTAAATGTAATTCTCAATTTCGGTCATTTACCTCCACACCGCTTATGCCACTGCACTAAACTGTACATACCGCTGCCTTCTACAGGACTGGCCCTGGCCTGTAATATGACCACGCTTCTGCCTAAGGCTAACATATCTCTGCCTGCTCTGAAACTAACCCTGAACTGTCTATTGACCACATTTTTTGCCTGCCTCTTGGACTGATCTTTTACCCTGCTACTGGAGTAGTGGGATTCATAACACAGGGGTCTCACATATGTGAGGGGCTTCAGAATTGTTTTTCTGGATTAAGAAAACTAATCTTTTGGTTTTCTTATTCCTGGATTAGGGTCTGGAGACCGGAAGCTTCAAAAGAGATTCGGGTGGGAGAAGCCTCTACCCCCGTCCCCATTCTTTCCTGGCCTGCTACCTGTACTATGGTCCATGGCAGTAGCACCAACTTTTGAAGATTGAGGACCCAGCCAAATCTTTACAATGTCTGAACCGTGAAGTCCACATTGTGCTGCAGTTGTAGAGCAGACTATTCTCTGAGCAGCAGGTTGTCCAAATTTCCCTGAATAGGCATCCCCTGGACCCAAAAAACACCCAGAATGGGAGCCAGAAACTTTGTGAACACTCGAGGGGCAGTGGCCTGACTGAACAGCAAGGCCACAAATTGATAAGGTTGATTGGAAAGAAGTGGAAGAAAAGTGGAGAAACCTATGATGAGGAAATACTGGAACATGTAGACGGCAAGGGGGTCAACTGGCAACAGGAAGTCTCCCGGTTGCAGCGAGGCTACCAATGTCCACACCAGTTCTTCTAAAAACGAATTAAAGAAACCTGTTCAGATTTTTTTAAGCCCAAGATTGGTTGAACATTGACATCTGGTTTTGGGACCGTACAGAGATTTGAGTAAGACCGGCAAAACCTTTCAGCCACTGGAACCGGACTGATCACTCCCTGTGAAAGAAGGTGACCAGGCGACTGAAAAATGCAACAATATTTTTAGCAGATTGATAGAAATATTTGAATGCATAAAGCATGGAGGAGGAAATGATCAGAACCCCAAATTGAAGCCCCAAGAGACCGTGCCACAAAACAAACTATCCGCTACTTTCTCCCTCCGTGCTTCTGCGAATGCCAGTAACTGTCCCCCCACCCCGTCGAGCAAGGGTGCCCCTTCATAGACAGGTAGCCTTATGAGTCTGACATTGCAGACTTAGGGGGATAGAGATTCAGATGTTCGATGTATAACTTACAAGCTCGGTGCCTACCCTTCTTCTTAAGAGAAAGAGGAACTTTTTCCTCCCAAGATCTTCAGAATATATATGTCTAAATCTGCCCCAAGCAGGTGTTCCCCATGGAATGAGAAGCTTGCCAACAACTTTTTGCAGCTCTTAAGGCAAAAACTTTACACATGTGAATGCATAACAGCCCCAGGCGAAAGATCTGCTGGATAGAATCTTTTAAGGCATCTACTGCAAACTAAAGGGCTCCAGGCAAACCCTCAATTGGAACCTCCTCAGTACCTGCAGAGTACTTCTTAACCAGGCACTTTACCCGGCCTTTAGGACTCTGACAGACACCGATGGCTGCCATAGCCGGCCGCATAGTTGCCCCCATCAAAGAGAAAGATGCCATCAGCAAGGTCACCAATCTCTTATCTGCTGGATCCTTGAAGACCTGAAAATCCTCTACCAGACAAGTTAGATTGCTGGGTCCTTGAAGATGTGAACATCCTCTACGGGGCATGTTAGATTCTTGTTAAGACAAGAAACTACAGCACACACCATCCCCTAGTAAACTTTTCCTCCATCAGATTAAGCTGCTCAAAACACCCTATCAGGATAAGCACACTCTGCAAAAATTAACTACTCTAAATGGGGGTGTAATGGGAGCAACTGGGCCCCTTGAGGCAACCACCACAAACCCAGCGGTGGACACTTTGGAGCTCTAGATTAATCACATCTAACTCCGATCGGTCCACCTCTGATAACGACCTCAGAAAAGCTTTCTAAACCTGTGGGACATTCTGACCCTGGAAATCCACAGGCCGAATCCTTTAGATGGGGATGAGGAGTCAACCATCCGATTTTCCTCAAGCACTACATTATCTGCCTCTTCCTCCATGTACGCCCATTCCCTCTCCAACAACACAGGGGAAACAGGAGAATGAGGCCAACTGTGTTTACTTTTGCTCCAACTAAAAGAGGCCTGCATGCTAATGCAGACGCCAAGTCCTTCTTTGTTACATACAATGTCCCTTCAGTAGCCACCAGATCAAACATACATAGGGGATCTGAACCACTCACTATAGCTAGCCCTTCAGAAGAACCTGCACCCATGGGACTTTGTCCAGTGTCTTCCAGACCTGCTGGTGATGACCACGTGCCCCTCCCATCTGTTCTCCAACCTTCCTGCTTTCTATTAGACATTGTAAAATTACTAAGATCTGTGCTTAAACAGGCTGTCTTTAAACAAATAAAACAGCTCAGATGATACTTGAATACACAGACAGATATATGATAACCCTGGGAGACCCACTCCAGCTGGCAGTGCAGTGTCCTTCCCCCCTGCTAGGTGTACTTAATAATAATAATAATTAGGCCAGGCTGTCATCACAAAAAAATGCTGCGTTGATGCTGCCCAGCCATCTCCACTAACCATATAGCTGCCATCATCTACTTGAGGCCTTGGTTTCTGCTTTCGGTTTGCGCCCTAGTACGTGTGAATGCTTATGCACACTCCTGTACAGCTGTATACTTTCTAGGGTGTCAGCCTAGTAGGTGAAATGGGATGCAATATGATAGCAGGGAAAATACATTACAGGTACCAAGTTTTCCAGCCTAGCAGAAGAACTTCCAGAGAACCAACCAGCACCACCATCTAGAGGGGGGAAAAAAAAAAGAAGGAAAGAACAGGCAGCAATAACGTCAGTAAAATCGGGAGTGAGCTCTCTGGGACTGAGGCTACCCAGCACTTAATACTCCTGCTGCGAGATCTGATCACAAAAAAAAAATGATCCAAATTTCACCCAACATGGCGGCAATGTTTGGCCAGACCTTCACAGACTGATTCCCATACCCTGAGGTGCACTGACCTGGACCTGTCTAGCACCCCGCCTTGGGGAATACTTCTGTACAGGGTTCTGTATCTGCAGGGTCCAATGCAGAAAGGTCACGTTACAGGCAATTCCCATCTTCATCAGAGCAGGGCCTGGAACAATCCATCTCATTGCCCTAGCTGCAGGAATGGATCTGGAACACCAATCCCTTGATCTCTACAGGAACCATTGAGAATATGGCAATGCTGTTCAGAAATCTGCACAACAGTGGCCATCACCTTCTGACACTGGCAAAAAAACTGATGCTTTTCTTTGGAGGTGGGAGTTATATATATATAAGGGAGGACGTCCTGTCTTTATTTGCCAGTGTTCATTCACCCATAGGTGGCGCACAACCCAGGTAGTTCTGTTTAATAAAATGATACTAAAGTCAAACATGTCACACTTACCTGCTCTGTGCAGTGGTTTTGCACAGAGCAGCCCAGATCCTCCTCTTCTCAGGTCCCTCTTCTGCACTCCTGACCCCTCCTTCCTATTGAGTGCCCTCACAGCAAGTAGCTTGTGTCCATTCAGACACGGAGCCACGGCCAAGCCCCGCCCCCTCTCTCTCCTCATTGGCTCACTGACTTTGATAGTTTTGGCTGGATATGGGCCTTAACCACTTCCCGACCGCCGCACGACTATGTACGTCCTAAGTTTGAACGGGGATATCGTTGTTATGGCAGCAGCTAGCTGCCATAACCCCGGTATCCCCGTTTTCGTGCGGCGGCCGGCTTTCAGATAAAAGTGGTCCCTGCGGCGGATTCGCCGCGAGAACACTTTTATCGGTGGCGGGAGAGGGGCCCCCCCCTCCCGCCGCGATCCGGTGCCTTCCGCTGCTTACCGGAGCCGTCGGTAGCGGCGGAGGCGATCGCGTACTCTGCCGTGGTGTGTATAGAGACGAGTGAGGCCAAGATGGCGCTCACTCGTCTCCATGACACTGCTGGGCGGAAGCGACGTCAAAACGTCACTTCCGTCCACGCCTCTTAAAGGCATATTTTTTCAAATGTCATTTTTCTAAATGACTTTTTTTTTTTTTTTTTTAATTGCATTTTAGTGTAAATATGAGATCTGAGGTCTTTTTGACCCCAGATCTCATATTTAAGAGGTCCTGCCATGCTTTTTTCTATTACAAGGGATGTTTACATTCCTTGTAATAGAAATAAAAGATACACAATTTTTTTTTTTTTTTTAAAAGTGTAAAAATAAATAAAATATTGTAAAATAAATAATAAAAATAAAAAAAAATGTTTAAAACCCCCCTGTCCCGACGAGCTCGCGCGCAGAAGCGAACGCATACGCGAGTAGCGCCCGCATATGAAAACGGTGGTCAAACCACACATGTGAGGTATCGCCGCGACCGGTAGAGCGAGAGCAATAATTCTAGCCTTAGACCTCCTTTGTAGTGCAAAATATGCAACCTGTAGAATTTTTTAAACGTCGCCTATGGAGATTTTTGAGGGTAAAAGTTTGACGCCATTCCACGAGCGGGCGCAATTTTCAAGCATGACATGTTGGGTATCAATTTACTTGGCGTAACATTATATTTCACAATATAAAAAAAAATTGGGATAACTTTACTGTTGTTTTATTTTTTTATTCAAAAAAGTGAATTTTTTCCAAAAAAAGTGCGCTTATAAGACCGCTGCGCAAATACGGTGCAAAAAAAAGTATTGCAATGACCGCCATTGTATTCTCTAGGGTGTTAGAAGAAAAACCATATATAATGTTTGGGGGTTCTAAGTAATTTTCTAGCAGAAAAACCTGTTTTAAACATGTAAACACCTAAAATCCAAAACGAGGCTGGTCTTAAAGTGGTTAAAGAGAGATAGCACAGACACCTTTCAAAACTTTAGTCTTCAAGTAATAATTTTAGATGGTTCTAAAAGCTAAGGGTTTTTTTTTACCTTAATGCATTTTCAACTGCTGCTCCCCTCAATCCCCCATCTAAAATACTTACCTAAACCTGATCTCAATTCAGCACTGTGCCCGAGAGTGGCACCTCTCTCCTCTCGTTCATGGAGGAAACAGCAGGAGCCATTGCGGTCAATAAAATCAAGTGAGGAGGGAGCAGGGGGTGGAAATAAATGGCCTTAGGGTTATTTTAAAACTGTAATTAAGAAAAAGCAGCTGCTCGCAGATTTCATTACATCCTTTTTAAACACTACAAACCTTAGGTGTATGATCCATATTCCTCTTCAAGACAGGTGACAAAACCACCCTGGAATTAAACAAAGATACACTTTGTCAAATTAGAATTGTATTCTTACGTCAAGATTACAGTTAACTTTGTCAATAGGAAATATGATAAACACATACTTCAACTGATATGTATGCTTATTTAAACTTCTAGTCTAAACCATACAGAGAGTATGAAATTCCTATTTTTTTTCCTCATCCATTAGGAGGAACAAATGAAGATCTTACCTTTGGGACATCCAGAAGCAGTCCAACTAAGGAATGGAAAACAGCAAACAACTGCCAACAGGTCCAATGTGCCTTGATGGGGAAAAGAGAACTTGAAGTTGTTCTGCCTAAGTCAACCAGAAGTATGGAAGGAAAGTACAAATTTCCTACAAAGGTCATCCGGAGCAAAAATTGAGAAGAAACCCTCACAGTCTGACCCGGAGTCAACAAGGGGAATAAGCTTCTCTCTGGTGCTGGACAGAGGGACCCAAGAACATGTCCTGGTCAAGGGAAGATCAGAACCACCCTAAGGGTGTCAGGGGCCTCAACTTACCTGATCCTATTTGAGTCTAAGAGACATAGGTTTGCTTACACAGAATGGCTGTTAGCTCAGATATACAACAAGGTCACGACTATCATCAAAAGAACCCTAGAGGTTGTGGCTGGGTTGGTTGAGAGCTGAAGTTCAATCTCACAAAGTCACCATTGCAAAATACTGCAAGGAGCATGAGAACTCCCTTTTGAAGGGACAAGGGCTAGAAGCATGATCTCTTCATCAAACATTGGCAAAGCAGAGCAAAGACTTGACAAAACTGAGAACCAGCTCCAATCTCACCTATCTGCAGAAAGGGGCAACAACCCTGGGGTGAATCCCTAAAGAAAATCTTGCTATAAAACCTTGTCAATCCTTGAGCCTTGAAGAGGCAAAGCTTAGAGATGCTCCTGATTCCCCAGATCCAACCATGTGTCAAGAGTCCATGGAGCAATGGTCAGGAGCCTCATCAGGACAGAAGAACATTGCTGGGTCAAAACAGAGCAAAAAAGATCACCATAAGTCCTTCCTCTCTAATCTGCAACAACAGACGGAGAACGGCCTAAATCTGGGTGGGTAGATCTAATGGAGTCATCATAGCTTTCCCTACAACTGCCTGAGGATTCCTGGAGCAGAAAACGAGCATGTTCATTTAGCAGACCCAGGATATTATTGGGTCCACATCTGACATTCTTTGCTTGCAGAGCGGGTCATGAAATGTCCCTAGGTGAAAGGACCTCTACCCTATGTCCAGAATCAACCATTTAGGGAAATCAGACCTAAAGTTGATCAAACCTGAGATAAATACAATGTTTAGGATTAAAACACAAAATTTGCAAGCCAGAACCCAACCTACCCAGGTTGTCACAGCTAGATCTCCTGTTCCTGCTTGATGGTAGACACACATCAACAATGTGAAATCGTCCAACTGGGTCTATATCAGGAGATCTGTCAAGGAGATAATCTAACGATGTAGGTGGAACCATAGTTTGAGGGAACCCCGGTATTCAGAATGGGTGATGAAAATTTTCCACCGATAGGGGCTTCAAAAAGGTGGGAAGAGAAGACTTCTCCATCAGAACTGGGATACTAATTAACCAGGGCAGGGACAATTAGATCCTTAGGGACAGACAATGCAGTCTTGCTCAGCAACTTCAGGAGAAGAGGGAAAAGATGAGACAGTCTGGGAAGAAATTAGTGAAGCGGGGGTGCCTCAGAAAGAGCTGGCCACTGAAACACGAGTCAAATGCAACAGGAAAGAGAAATGTGCCTCCCACACTAAGGGACAAAGGAATGAGAACAAAATATCCTTGAGATTCTGCTGCTAAAGAATAATTCTGGTTAAAACTGCCTAGAAGCAATGAGAAACCTCCAGCACAGATTTCAGAAGATACAACAATAAGCCACATCATGACGACATCTGGACAAACAGGCAGACGTTGTCTAATAGGATCCACACTGACCGTTTTCTTCACAGGTGGTCATCAAATGTCCCACAATAGGGATGCCATGACAAACCACTAGGGCAGGGGTCAGCAACCTTTTTCCACTTAAGGGCAATGTATGTGAATGCATGAAGGGCCACATTCACCTGCTAATAAATAAGGATGGGGGGTACAGAGGTGGCTGTAGACAGGGGGGTGGGGTGGGGGGGGAGTACAGAGGTGGCTTTGGACAGGAGGGGGTACAGAGGTGGCTTTGGATGGGGGGATACAGAGGTGGCTGTGGACGGAGCATACAAGAAAATTCTTGCCCAGGGTCCTAATAATATTAAAGACGGCCCTGAATATTCCTATTGTTCACTCTGTTTAACAATGTCATCTGCAAAAGTGTCTGTGCCACACAATAAAAAAAATGCAGCCACATACCTCATCAAGAGTGCCGCCGGCATCCCTTCCCTCTCATCTGACAATTGCAGAGGGTGGGCCGAGAATGAAGTCAGTCAGGAGGAGAGAGGCCGTGAGCCAACCGAGCAGCACCCCCAACGAGGCACACAGCTGCATTTCCACCATACAATACAGGCACTTTTGCAGATAACACCACCAGACACCCACTTGTCCACGGGCCTGTGAATTAATCAGGGACAATGACAGACCGGAGATTTAGTGGCCAGGTTGGGATGCAAAACATGAGATCTATATGGCACAAGGGATGGAATAAAGTTCAGGTAGTCTGGGAGACACTAAAGGTGCTGAGGTAGGTCTGCTAATTTTTAGGGTAAGACAGAAGGTTAAAGAGGTGATAAGCTGATCGGCCAGAGACAGGCTCATCCATTTAAATTTTTTGTATAGAATTTAATTTTCCCCCGGCCAAACTGTCTGCCATCTACCCTACAGTTTTGGCACTGTTTGCACACACTGGCCGAATTTGCACACATGGTCTGGAATTGTCCAGTGATTCAGGGGTTATGGTTGGTGCAACTTCATGCTCATAACAGGGTCTCCGATCATTTAGCGGGCTTCATAGCCCAGACCTTCGGGGAGGCTAAGGGAGTAAGGGCGAGGTGGGGTTCTTCTTTAAGATGAACTACTGACAGATCCACAGTGGGTGCAGACCACTGTTTAACAAAACTCTTTACAAACAGTAAGAGTTTGAGCTATACACAAATCCACTGGCAGCAAATGTTTATCTTAAAGTAACTTTTTTCTTTTGCACCAGTGCATATACTTTTCTTAGTAAGCGTTCAAGGGATGCCAAGAGCATCACAGAGTGCTCCTAATCCAAGAGAGTAATAACTATCAAATGGGTGCAATGGGAAGGTCTTTGCAGCTGTAGAAAAGAGACAGCATGCTGATCCTCCAGATTTAGAGTATATGAATACGTATAAGAATAATTTTGTCAGGTAGAGGCTGGGATGACTCTGAAAATGGCTACTGCAACCAATCACTCAGAGGCCTCTAGGGTTGCAGGCAGATCAGCTATAAAATCTGCGGGGGGGAGAACTTTTAGAGGATTTGCAGTCTTAACCAGTGAGAATCTGTGTGAGGTGAGGTGGGGTTAAGGTCTTGCTTGAATGTAGTAGAGACCCCAAAGAGAACACCAATGCATAGGTAGCCATACAATTTGCAGTTTAGATAAACATGAGCGAAGATCACCAAAAGCAGCGGTACTGTGCCCTCTCTGTCTAGAAATGTTATGAGCACGTAGCAGTGAGGCAACTAAAAACACTGGGGTATGAGGCAAGTCCCAAAGTAACTGTAGAGGGGCAGCAGAAAAAAACCAATGCAGGAGCAGCAGCGAGGAGATGCTTCCTTGATGCTAAAATGGGACAAAGAGATCATGGAGCATGTGACACACCACCTGACATCTCAGTCCCTCAGGGTTAACTCCTTCCACAGTAGGAATCAGTAGAAAGCATGAAATTTGAAAGAACCTAGCGATCCAAAAAGAGAGTCATCAGAGGCAGGGCAAGTGTTGAGGCAATACCAATGGCTCTGGATCTGGAAAGTGCTCAGCAGCCACCTTGTTACTAGAACAGGGTATGAAATGTGCCTAACGCAGAACTTGACGCCCAAAAGTAAATTCCAGGCTAGCCCCACCATGTTCAGTCCAGAGAGAGCTGGTCACAGCACTCCAAAACTAGGATGAGGATAGCCCACACCTGACAGCTGCAATTGTAGAAACCAGCTCTAACAACATATAGGAAGCTGCATATAACCTGTCGTAACTACTTAAAGAAGCCTATGCCCTGTACTATATGATGAGAAAACTGTAAATATGCTTTAAAACAGTAGAACCTAAACATAATTAGTAAGAGCTTTGTTAGGATGGGACCACCGCCAGAACAGCAGTGGGAAAGGCCCGCTACTTATTAAATGAATATTGGTCTGAAAATATTTAAGATGTACAGTTGTAGTTTATCAAGAGTTATCCAGTCTTCGTACTGGACACCTTCAAGTAAGCGATGTAGCAGAAAAGTTTTGTAAGTCTAAGGGATACCAAACTAGTAACAGTGCTAACAGAAGCTACAAGCTTCAAGTTTTTCTTTCCTTTTTAAGGCAGTATGTTTCACATAGAACTGATTTCAGTTTAAGTTTCTGGAAGTTATGGCAGCTGTCTGTGACTCATTAAGACCAAAATCAACCAGAATGGCTTTGAGAGACTCTTCATCAGGGACAATGTAGGCTGGAACTGTTGGTCAGTCGTGAGCCAGCAAGATCGGATGCAGCAAGACTACTCCCCTTGTGTTTGGGATCCAAAACATTGTACTGCTCCACAGAGGCATAGAAACATAGATAACCAGATAAGGCTTTAAGAACTCATAAGCTGGCTGCTGAAAGCAGGAAATGTTCAAATGTCTGGCAGTGAACATGTCACTGTGGGCAGCAGCAGCAAGGGCGAACTGAAGTGAAACAGCATCTCCTGCAAGAGCCACACTCCACCTAGTGACGCAGCCCAAAACTCCCCATGGAGGCCAATAGAGAAAGGGGGTAAAAATGGAGCTCAAGCATCCTAACAGAAGAAGTAGCTCCCGATGCTTGGCCTACACATAAATAAGTCTTCAGAGACAGGGTCACACCAAAGGTTGTGCCACAGCTCTGGACCCGGCAGCGCTCTGCAGCTAACAGTACACAAAGGTCTGTAAAGTGGCACAAGACTAGCCCAGTACCGGCAATTGTCCAATCCAATGGGGTCCACATACACTGCCTTCAAATTGGTTTCTAGGATAAACTGCTCTGGACAGCTGTGTAAAGAGACTAGCTCAAGCAGCACCTTAAACCAGTACTTAACCCAAAACTAAAAAGGTAATATATTACAGATTACCAATCATTAGATGTGGTGGCTGCATTAGTTATTTTTTAAGGAGTAACACACCTCCTGTATAAGAGTGCGACCACTCTGGAAGAACCAGCAGAGGGGCACCTTTGGACAGCAGCAGTCAGTCTAGGGGGGGGGGGTGTTAGATGCACTAGCAGATTTGCATACACTAACAAGTTGAAGCCAAACTCTAGCTCACACTTAATAGGGAGTTACAGGAACAGTTTTTTCCCTTTTGGGAAAAAAGAATTGGAATCTAAGAACTGGCAAGCTGCAATATAATAAATGTTTGCTTCTAGGTTTAACACCGCTTTAATCCTAAAATAAGATAATTGTTAATACAATGATTACATTTTTCTCAGTAGAAAAAAAAGAACAAATTCTCCCAGGACACCAGACAAAAAAACTGATTCATGTTGAGACTGGAAGAGGTTATATCCGGCTGTTTTTCGTTTGCCAGTGTCCAAATCCTTCTGTGGGCAACAATTGTGTACCAAATTGTCTGGCAATCACATACAGTGACAGAAAAAAGTATTTGACCCCTTGCTGATTTTGTTCGTTTGCCCACTGACAAAGAAATGATCAGTCTATAATTTTAATGATAGGTTTATTTTAAACAGTGAGAGAGATTAACAGCAAAGATATCCAGAAAAAGGCATTTCAAAAAAGTTAAATTGATTTGCATTTTAATGAGTGAAATAAGTATTTGACCCCTTCCCAAAACATGACTTGATGGCAAAACCCTTGTTGGCAATCACAGAGGTCAGATTTTTTTTTGTAGTTGGCCACCATGTTTGCACACATCTCGGGAGGGATTTTGTCCCACTCCTCTTTGCAGATCCTCCTCAAGTCATTAAAGTTTCGAAGCTGACGTTT
The DNA here is from genome assembly GCF_042186555.1 of Aquarana catesbeiana. Lineage (NCBI taxonomy): Eukaryota > Metazoa > Chordata > Amphibia > Anura > Ranidae > Aquarana > Aquarana catesbeiana. Next base: position 389,212,098 of record NC_133328.1, on the reverse strand, counting down.
GGTAACTCGAACCTTCAGCTCCCTCCACATATTTTCTATGGGATTAAAGAGGTTGTAAACCTCTCTGTGGAAGTTATACCTATAGGTAAGCCTAGAATAGGACTAATCTATAGGTACTGTAAATATCTCCTAAACGTGCGCCGTTTAGGAGATGTTTACTGTGTTTTGTGCCGATGAGGACATCGGCGCATGAGCCGTGAAGAAACAGTCCCCTGTGCCATTTCTTCACGAGCGTGTGCTATGACTGGCTGCTCCTGTGCGCATATGACTTCACGCGGCTCCGGCCAGTCAAAACCGGAGTCCGCTCACCCAAGATTTGATGGTACATGGCCCCATTCATCATCTCTGATGCGGTGAATTTGGCCTGCCCCTTAGCAGAAAAAAAACCCCAAAGCATAATGTTTCCACCTCCATGTTTGACGGTGGGGGCGGTGTTCTTGGGGTCATAGGCAGCATTCCTCCTCCTCTAAACACGTTGAGTTGATGATAAGAGCTCAATTTTGGTCTCATCTGACCACAGCACTTTCACTCGGTTCTCGTTCTGCTCTGAATCATTCAGAAGTTCATTAGCAAATGTCAGACAGGCTGGTACATGTGCTTTCTTGAGCAGGGGGACCTTGTGGGCGCTGCAGGATTTCGGTCCTTCACGGTGTAGTGTGTTACCAATAGTTCTCTTGAGATCCTTGACAAGATTCTCCAGAGTAGTTCTGGGCTGATTCCTCACAGTTCTCATAAACATAACTCCACAAGGTGGAATCTTGCATGGAGCCCCAGACCAAGGAAGATTGACAGATATTTTGGGTTTCTTCCATTTGTGAATAATTGCACCAACTGTTGTCACCCTCTCACCAAGTTGCTTGGCGATGGTCTTGTAGCCCATTCCAGCCTTGTGTAGATCTACAATCTTGTTCCTGACATCCTTGGACAGCTCTTTGGTCTTGGCCATGGTGGAGAGATTGGAACCTGGATTGATTGATTGCTTCTGTGGACAGGTGTCTTTTATACAGGTGACAAACTGAGATAGGGAGTGCTAGTAATCTAAGCTCGTTGCCTGTATAGAAAACACCTGGGAGCCAGAAATCTTGCTGATTGATAGGGGATCAAATACTTATTTCGCTCATTAAAATGCAAATCAATTTATAACTTTTTTGAAATGCGTTTTTCTGGATTTTTTTGTTATTCTGTCTCACATTGCTAAAATATACATACCATTAGGCCTAATGTACACTGCTGTTTAGGGCTACAACTAACGATTATTTTCATAATCGATTAGTTGGCCGATTATTGTTTCGATTAATCGGTTAATAACCTAAAATGAAAGTGTGGTATATAATTTTGTGTAAAGTTTAAAAAAAAGGCAATTTATTCTTAAATCTCTCTATGCAGTGGTAAATATAAATAACTAACTATATGGTTAGGGAGCAAAATCTCTAATCCACTCTGAGAATAACAGACAGAAGAGATATACTGTATATACTATTAGGAGAGATATACTGTATATACTATTAGGAGAGATATACTGTATATACTATTAGAAGAGACATATATACTGTACATACTATTAAAGGGTGAATCTGGTAAACATCATCAGACCCAGAGATCAAATATTTTTTATTTAAAAAACAAAACAATTTCTTCCTTAAAAAAAAAGTCTTTCTAAAGAATGTTCATTCGATTTTCTAATTGTTAGTGGGGTCAAATCGACGTTCATTTTTAACCACAGTGACGGGAAAATTTGTAAATAGAAAACTTCTTGGTCAAAGGAATTTTCAGACAGTGTATGTGGTTTTCGTTCATAAATTACATTCGTATTAAAGACAGAATGTTAAAAACAAGTAAAAATTTCAAACAACATTCTTTCATTCAGCGAATGTACAAAGATTTTTCATATGAATATTCTCATCTGAAAATTGATCCATGTGGCCAGCATAAGGCTCGGTACACACCTATGAAGTTTGCTTTTGATCTGTTTCTGCAGTGCTTTTTGCTGTGCATCTTGATTTTTTGCGCACGTGATTTTGCTGAGATTTGCGTCTTTGCAATTTTTTTGGCCAATTTGTTGCTGGGCAGATTAAAAAACACAAATTGCTGCAAGCTTCTCCATTGAAGTATATTGAACCAAAAAAGCACAATTTTGCATTAAAAAAAAGTCCCTGACCCTTTCCACATACATAGCGGCTGAAAAAAGCATAGATGTAAACGTGTCCCATAGGAAACTATGTAAATGAACTGTAGTGTGTTTCTGCAAAAAGCACCAAAAAACACATAGATGTGAACCAGGTCTAAAGATGTTTAGTAACATAATGGGGTTAAAAAACTAAAATTAGCCCTTTATAGTACCAAAAAAGCAGATAATCACTACTGTAAGGTGTTCATTTTTTTACTGTAGAACTGTGAAAGTAATATTTACAGTAGCGATTATTTACTCTTTTTGTACTATAAAGGGCTCATTTTAGTTGTTTTTAACCCCGTTATGTTACTGACCGATTAATCAATTATGAAAATAATAATCGATTAATTTCATAATCGATTAGTTGTCAATTAATCGATTAGTTGTTTCACCCTACTTCTGCTGGTAAACGGACGTTCAGAGGCAGCTGGATGCTTTTTTCAGCTGCCCCTGAACTCATCCAATGTTATCTTATGTGTACATGTACACAGGTTTGTTTAATGTCATTTTTAGGCGGTTGCGTTTAGAGGCTTTTCTTTGAGTTCAGACGCCAAAGTTTCCGACGTTTCAGATGCTAAATGCAGCTAAACGCGGTACCAGTGTTTAGCCGCGTTTCGTTTACAGGCATTTTTCATTGTTGCCTATTTTGAAAAAAAAAAAACAAATAAATAAATCCAAATTTTTTTCAAACGCTTCTAAATGCAAACGCAGCATGTAAACGTGGCAAAATGGACGTTTTAAACGTGGGTTTTTATTTGTCAAGTTAAATCGTTCAGGAGAGGTTGTAAAAACGTCCCGTGTACATTAAGCATAAAAATGATAGACTGATTATTTCTTTGTCAGTGGGCTAACGTACAAAATCATCAGGGATCAAATACTTTTTTCCCCCACTGTATACCTCAATGGACAAGAAAAACTGTATTTATGTAACCTACCTGCTAACCAATTATGAGCTAGCTTAGGGGGCATAGGTTTCTAAAAATGCCAAGGACAGTGGCAGTGTGCACAAACTCTAAATTGGCATAACTACTGGTGGCCTCAGCACAGCGCTCCAAAAATCCATGAGAGAAAAGACAAATGCAAGAGGTTACATAAAAAAATCTGCTTTAATATAAATTGGTAAGCTAATTTGTATTAGAAGTAAATTTATTGTTTAAAATAAACTGGTTACAAACCGGGTGACTTAAAGTGAAAAAATGAATAGAGGTTATTGTAAAAAAAATATCATATGTAAAAACAATCAACACATCCAGTGATTTTGGCAGCCGAGATCCCTACCACTTCCTAGCTCTTCTAGAGGCCTGTCCAACCAATAGAAAAACCTGGGAATAGGTAGGGACTATAACATCAACTGCAACAGAAATAACCAGCGGTAGTTGATCTAGAGAAAATCTGATTGCCTCGTGGAGAATTAGGAAGGAATTTTCTTTACCCACTGACGCAAATTGGATCATGCGTCTTTTTTTGCCTTCCTCTGGATCAACTGTGGGTATAGTATGGTGTATATGGGATTTTTCTCTTTGTGTGTGTTTTTTTATTAGCTAAACTAGAAGGACTAGTGTCTTTTTTCAGCCTAACTATTTAACCTCAAATGTCTATACTAATGTATCTACAAATAGCTTTTCCACAAGCTTCACTGAAAGCATTCTCTGCCTAGGCATTTTTCATCATATGTGTTGCATTACCCAGGTTTGTAACATTTACTTTAAAAATCTTACCAGCAGAGGCAGCAATGTCACACTGATACATTAATATGACTTACCTAACATCTCTACATATGATTATAGGCGTTTTCTTTAGATTGCTGGGTTCATCAACTTCAGTTAAATCTGGTGACCATACGACAAACTGTACATTAATATCGAGGATGATTTGACAAAATGGTACAAGATATATCACAGAAAAAGTACAAACCTTTCAATGCATCTTGTGGGTTAACAGAACCAGAATCTTTTCCAGTACAGTTTGTGTTCACTTCCTAAAAAAAAAAAATGTAAAATAAAAAGGTTTCGAACGCCAACAGTCTATAAATAACTGCATAAAGCTTCTAAAGCAAGGTTTTGGGAATATCTAGAAAAAACAAAAAGCTTAGTACATAGGAGCTGGGTGCTAGCAGGTATCCAGCATATGTGCCAAAATACACATGACCCATCCATCAATGTGAAATGAAGGCAACGTATCTCAGTAAACATCTTGCTCAACAGGCACTGCTCATAAGGAATGCACAGGGAGGCTTTTGATTATATAAAAGGCATTCTCCACTTAAAGCAAGTGCAAGACACCACTTAATACAGTCACGGATTATTTACAAATCATGAAACCCATTTTAAATGCAGCGTCTGTACATACCTAAATTCGGCTTGATATCAGTCTCCTATAATTTCCTGTACAGTAGCATGCAGATTGAATGTAGAAGAGCAAACACTGGGATCCAAAATAATCTACTGCACGCAAATGTGCTGCTAGTGACCATGCCCACATAAGTGTAGCACACACCCTAAAAGAGCCGTAAGTAGAATGGGATCCCCCACCCTGTACATCCAGGCACACCGCATCTTCACAGCACACTTGAGTCAAAGAACAGTCCAGTGCTTTGTTTTTTATTTTATTGAGGGGAATAAACATGGATAGGGATAGGTGTATTGTGGGATGCCCACTTAAAGCAGAAGAACTCTTCAGGAACACAAATATATACACTCGGTATATACACTTCTCCTCTGCCTCCTGCACACAGCTTGACTGAAGAACTACAACTCCCAGGACCAGCTTGTACACAAAATGATCTGACAATAGGCTTAGTCAGATTAAAGCAAAAGCCCTTTACGGGCAGGGACTGCGGGCCCTTTGTGTTGCAAAGTCCTCCTCCTGTGGCTACTGATGCCAGCATCAGCTCTTCAGACACTGCCAGCCCACCTGGCTGTAGCTGCCCCTTTCACTAGCCCTCCACAGTCCTCCCAGACTGACTCTGCATCCATCCCAGACAGCTCTCTCCTGACTGTAACACTAACCAGCCCATCTGGCTGTCTTCCTTCCTGGAGATTTGCCCGGCAGTGTTCTCCTGCTGTCCTTCTCCCATGCCTCCGGTCAGGACACCTATGTGTCGTGAAGAGGGTCCCTTCTGCACCCAGGCCTGAGGTCACCCCCCTTCAGATTAGTGGGCACCCTCAAGGGCCACCAACAACCCAACATGCCATCTGCAGCTTTCACCCAGACTCCACTGACCCAGAGTTTTTTAGGAAGCCTGCCCCTTGCCAAACCATATGTTGGGGATTGGTCAGGGCCCTCATGAATACTCCATGCAGCTCCTCCTAACCTCCACTCCCATCCTTCTAGAATATTCTCCAAGTTTCTAGAAGTAGAGGGAGGTCTCAGAGTTGCTGCCTGCAAGTCATCCAGCCCTCCCTGAGTCACTCAAACTCTGACCCAGAAAAACACAGGTTTGGCTGCCAGCCATGCCTGAACAATTTACCTACTATAACAAAAATCCTACTCTAGCACAGAGGGTGCTACACTAGCAAAAAGCAGAGCGAGTAGTAGGATGAATCCAACACTATGCTGTTGTATCATGGGTGGAGAGGAGGAGGGGGGCCAAAAACTACCGCACAGATTGCTGCAGCGATCGGATGTGAAAGTGGGAGCGGGTACCTGTCAAAAGCAGCTCCCCCCAAAAAGTGACAAAAGTGGCAGTGAGGGGGGGGTGCAAACAAGCAAAACTTCCACTTTTGGGTGAAGTTCCACTTTAATGTCTAGGGAAGCACAAAAAGCTTTTTCACATATCCGATCCTCCACTCCCGCAGACTTCCTGAAGGCTGTAAGACCGGCTTTACTCTTGTACTGCTCTGACTGGCTGCTGGGACCAGGGAAAAAATAAGCCTTTAAACGGCTGTGGACTTCACTCCCAAGACACCAGCACTCTCATATGCTTACCCAGATCTAGAGTTGCAGGCTATCTTGATTTGCTCTAAGGCTCCCTCCATGTTGGAAGACCAGTCCTGCAGCTTCTTCTCCCCTATGCTCTGGTGGTTACAGTTCCTCTGGAATCCTTTAGTCCAATGCAGAGTGCCCAGCTCTGCACTGAACATGAGGATGCTGAGGATTTTTCCTCTGCCCATTCTACTTCAGAAAATATGTTTATTAGTCTCTGAGATATTTGGCTCACTGCCGATCAATCTTCCCCATGACTTCAGAAACCACATGAGAAGCTTAACAGCTTTTAACCCTTCTGTACTGTGTTCAAAACTAAAGTTTCATCTAAAATTGTGCTTTCACAACCATGTCTTGATAGCCTTAATTTCTTAAGGATAAGAATTAGTGGGCAAGAATTAGTCCATCCATTGTTTGGAGATCAATAAAAAAACAAATATACTTTTGGACCAAAGGGTTTAGCCAGTAAAAAAAAAAGTCTGACCTCCTCAATTCTCCATGGGGTACTATGTACCCCATACTCATTCACATGGGTGGGCCACTATCTGGAGACCCCCTTGGTAAAGGGGGCTTCCAGGTCCCAATAAATCACCCCCTGCACCCACACAACTGCTGGGTCAGGGTTGTGGGGAAGAGGCCCTTGTCCCCCCAAGTTGAGGGCATGTGGACTGGTAGGATTAAGGAGGGGGGGCAATGGTCCCCACGTTTCCTGGCCTGCCAAGCTGCATGCTCAGATAAGG